>NC_053425.1:89843228-90143228 GCF_007990345.1 Gossypium hirsutum | reverse complement strand
GTGAAAATGCAAAATAGGGATTAAATTGAGAAATGTGTAAAGTTAATGGTTAAAATATGAAATAAATGAAAAATATGCGCTGTTAGCAGTGTAATGGTAATTCGACTAAGCATGGGTGTTTTGAAATTTTGTGAATTTGTGATTTTGTGTAATAAGGACTAAATTGTATAGATGTGAAAGTTAAAGGTAAAAGTATAAAAGTGCTTAAAAGTGTGTTTTAGACTGAATTAAATAGAGAGATGATTAAATAAGCTTAATTTGAATATATTTAGATCAAGAAAAGTGAAATTCAGATTTAGATCGGGGAAAAACTAAAGTTATCAAATAATCGACTTATTCGTTGTTTTCACGCCCGAGGTAAGTTCGTATGTTATAAATCTCATTATGAATGCATTTTATATGCCTTGATATTGTATGAACTGTGGATATGAGAATATGGAAATGTTTGGTATTGAATTAACGATGAGTTAACATTCAAAATCGTGGTTGAACCTTATGAATAGTTTTGGATACTAGTGACATGTCATTAGGTGATTCATTGAGTTGGCTTCGAGCCATGATATTAGCACTTCCAGTGTGAGTTATACTGATTTGGTTTCGGGCCATGATATCAGAGATTCAAATATAAGCTACCTTGATTTAGCTTCGGGCCATGGTATAGGTGCTTATTGTAAGGAATGGCTACCTTGAATTGGCTTCGGACCATGGTATAGGTGTTATTCATACGAGACCCTTGGGTATCCAATGTCTATTCTGAATGGTTCAACATGTAAATGAAAGGCGAGAATGTGTATGATATTGGTACAATATGGTACAGGTGTGTACAGAAATTATAATAGTTTTCAATCGAAGAAATGGTAAAGAAAGTATATAGTTTGAGAATGAGTAATTGCAAGGTTTGATAGTTGATGTGAATTTATTGATCTATAATCACTTGTTGAATTACATGTTTATGATTATATCATGTTTATTTCATACTAGCTTACTAAGATTTTATATCTTACTTTGTTTATTTTCCCGTGTTTTAGAGTGCAATCGAGCTAGCTTGGATTCGAGGACTGTCGGAGGTTCCATCACACTATCTATCTATTGAGTTGACACTTTTGAACTTGAGTTTTGGTTATATGGCATGTATAAGAACTTTTGTTATGTTGATATGTGTTTTGGGAATGATTTTGGTTATTTAAAATGGCTTGTAAATGGTTATGTTTTGGTTTGTATATAGCCAAGGAAGTTGGCATATTTTGGTTGATTTGGTTGTGTTTATGTTTATATATGTGATAAGGCTACTTGAATGAAGTGGTTTATAAATGATTTGTGAAAGTGAAATTGGTATGGTTTGAATAAGCATAGTATAACAATATAAGCATGTTAGTTGATTTGAGATTTTGGTATAAAATGGATTGGAATATTGTTGTAGTAATATGATTTGATTATGTGTAGTTGATAAGTTTTAAATTGGTATAATAGGTGATGATGAGCATGATGAATGTAGGTATTGAAATGGTATGTTTTTGTGTTAGTTTGATTGATTTGGCTGCATATTATTGCTAAGAATTGTGCCATTTGAATTTGAATTGATGCTTGAAGGTTTGGGTGGCAATTTGGCTTGGTACATAGCCTATTTTTGACCACTCGGGCAGAGACACGGACGTATTCTCGGTCATGTGTGACACACGGCTATGTTACACGGCCGTGTGTCCCCTGGTGTGGTTTTATATTTCAAGTCAATATGCTCCACATGGCCTCATACACGGGCGTGTGACTTAGCCGTGTGGCATAAGTCAGAATACCCTGCAGGTTTGGCACGGCCTAGCACACGGCTTGGCATACGGGTGTACTTGGAAAATTTTAGGGCACACGGGCTAGCCACAGGGGCGTGTGTGTTGGCCATGTGATTCAAGTCAGAGAGTTGCACGGGGCAGGACACAGGCTGGGACACGGCCATGTGATCCCTTTTCAAATGTCCACATGGTCGGTGACACAGGCGTGTCTGTTGGCCATGTGAGACACACGGCCTAACCACACGGGTGTGTGCCTCCTACTTTGAAGAATTTTTCTAAGTTTCATGAAAGTTTTAAAAGTATTTGGTTTAGTCCCGAGCCACTTCTATTGCATGTTTTGGGCCTTGTTGGCTCGTAATAGGGACAACATGATTGAGACTGAAGGATGAATGCATGAATTGCGAAAATGTATGCTAAATGAATGTTTAATTGTTTTATAAGTCCGATAATGCTCTGTATCCCTATTCCGGCGTTGAATACGGGTGAGGGGTGTTACCCGAAAGGTTAAGGCCTTACTTTAACAGCAATGTTGACAACTTTAAAAGTTCATATTTAAATTACACTTGCCACTAATTAAAAAATATTTTAAAAAATAATTTAAATAATACAAATTAATAAATAATTCATAAATTATTTTGAAAAATTAAATGAATTGTCGTCTCCTACTGCCCATATTAATCAAAGGAAAAACGAGTAAAATATATGCAATTACCAAGCCTAATTTTTGGAAATTTAGGTTGGTGGGAAAAACTTATTAAGATTGAAAGGCAAAGTATAAAATTCTTCAATCATATCGTATCCTCTAAATGAACTAAACTTAACGCACCATGGCATTCCTTTATCTTTCTTCGATTTCTCCACTCCTATCGTGTTGTCTAGGACCACCGCCACTGTCAATCCCACCATTATCGGTGGTGAGAACACAGTGTTCACGAATGCATTGAACTGCAAAAATCATTCACTTTATTTTACCCTCTTTTATCATTGAAGATTATGGGATTGGAGTTTTTCTAGAAAAAATAAAAACACTTACACAGGCTGCATCGGTGTGAGCAAGGCCATGATGGGATGGGTTCCAATATTGGTTGAAGAATTGAGGGATGGAAATCCCTAAAAAGTGTGATAATCCTGTTATGATAAGGTTTCTCGTGCAATTCATGTTTCTGAATTGTAGACACGATAATCTAATGGAACCTGCAATCAATAAAGCAACAATATTTTCATTAAGGTTACTAAGATTGGATAAACCAATATTTAGTCCTAAATGAAATAAATTTTTTTCATCTTAGTCCACATTTGTCTTTGACAAAATTGGGAAATTTTTCATGAACTTGGATTTGGATGATGTAACACTTTTAATTTACGATGCCATCACCTAAAATTTTAAAATCTAAAAAATACAAGAAATATATTAAAATATTAATTAAAAAATTAGGTGATGGCATAGCAGAATTTAACAATATCATTTTAGTATACTTTAATGGAATCTAAATTTAAGAATTAAATTTAGAAAAGTTATCAAGTTCTTAAACTAATATGACCTTTTATGGTAAAAAAAATTAAATCAGACTCGAATTTGGATTAGTCAAGTAAAGATCTATATGACACCCCAAACTCGATCGGGATGGTCTGACTCGAATTTCGAGAAATAGATTAGCCACCGAGGTGATTCTCCGAAAAAATACCACAAATCACACCAACCATCCAACTCACCATACATATTCAAAATATTTCATACACTAAAAGCATGCTTTTCTAAATCAAACTATAAGTCATATAACAAGCGAAGTAAGGCGTACCTGGATTTCGGTAAGCTCTACTAGCTGCAAAATGTCTCGTTAGTTCATATAGGCAGTATCATATAATTCAAACAGTAAATTCAGCCAAACAAGCAAACATGGAGATTAAAAAATCCCAAAATTTAAAATAGACAAAAAAATTCAATTACAACCCCGTAAAAAATTGTTTTTAAATTGTCTAAAATTATCTGAGTCCCATTCCAAGTCTCTAGCCTGGAAATATCCCACATTCCCTTCTTGGGGTTTTATAAGCTCGAAGCACATACTATAGAAAGAAAGTTTGTGTGATGGATCATTGAACTACTGCCCTCCTCATTATTGTAACACCCCAAATTTTATACTTCTGCTTCTTCAATTAATTGACACACAACTGTGTATCTGCTTCAGTGGTTAAGTGTTCTGAGTGTGTCTGAGAGGTCCCAAGTTCAAGCCTTGTCTTGGGAAAATTTTGGTATTTTTATAAAATAAGGCCTTAACCTTGCTCAGTAGGTTTATGTTTAGTTGTTTACAAAACATAGCAGAATGGACCTGTTGGTCCAGTGGTTAGGTGGACTGTTAGTTTACTGGAGGTTTTGAGTTTGAGTTCCTACGCGAGCATGGATGTATATTTTTGCTCAGCTAATGGACAGATTTATGGTGGAGTTAAAAGACTGAGGAAGTTATGAGTTAGTGGGATTGTGAGAGTAAAATTAAGGGGTAATTAGAATTTTGATTTGGTAGTTTTTGTTCCCCAAAAAATTCCCTCCTACCGATTTTTTTCCTCTCTTCCTTGTCCCACACCGTTTTCCTTTCTGCTGCAGTCCCATCTTTATTTCTTTCTATTACCAATCTCTAGTCTCAATTCTCTCGCTGTTTCCTTTCGGGTGTTGCTGGTAAGTGTAGATTATTGCAATTTTGGGTTTGAGTAATGGTTCTTCGTCTAACGAGAAATTAATGGTATTTAGGAGAAGCATGAGGAGCTGCTAGTCGCGATTTGGCATCCTAGTTGTACTGAGAGAATCATCGCTGTTGAGAGGTAACAACTTTCAATAGTTTATCGGTTGGCTGTCTTTTTGTGTTCGTGTATAAGAATTGATTTAAGTGACTGAATCGATATGATATTTCTCAACTTTAGGTCTGGTGACTTGGGAGTTGCATTTGCTGCGAAGACAAACCAAGGCAGGAAACGGGGTTCGGTGAAAAGATGAAAAACCTTACTGTCGATGCCACACGAGTGTGTCGTCGACCGTGTGGTAGGCCGTGTGATGGAACACGGGCGTGTAATTGACGAGCCAGGTCGTGCGTGCATGATACAGCTGTGCGATGGCCAGGTAGGCCGGGTTGGGGATGTTACATTTGGTGTTATCAGTGCCTAGTTTTCCTAAACTTGCACTGTGAAATTTTATGTTTGCATGCATGCATCAAAAAGGGGTATTTTGGGAAAAACTATGCCACAAGATTTTTGAAAATTTTATTTTTCTGTAGGAAATTAAATCTAAGATTACTGTTAAAAATTTAGATAAATTGTAAACTTTAGATTGTGAACATTTAGGAGGATAAATAATGCTTCAACTTTTGTTTGAAAATTGTAGATATATTTAAGATTTAAAAATTTCGAAAGATCACTATGAACACCCAAGGCAAACATGGTAGGGGTAGGCCAAGTAGATAAATGTAACACTCCTAACCCGTATCCGCCATCGGAATAGTGCTACGGAGAATTACCGGAGTTACATATTGAAATCAGGACTAAATTAGAAACATATAGAAATTTTAGGGAAAAGATGAAAATTTACAAACTACATGGGTTGCATGACCGTGCTACTTGGCCGTGTGTCTCACACGGCTGAGACACACACCTGTGTCTCTGCCAGTGTGGACGAAAAGAGGCTACTTTACAAGCCATTTTTCTCACCCTTTTCAACATGTACCTATGATCCCTATTTCACACATAAATAAGCCCTCAAAAAGCACCAAAATCATGCATAATCAAGCCAAACACAAATGGTATAAGAACATCCAACCAATATTCTGAAAGGTACCTCAAATGACAACATTAAAACATGTATAACCATGTACTAAATTTGGCCAAAATAATTGATTAACTTCTGACTAAGTTTGTATCATTACACAATATGTAAATCACTTACCAAAACATACCATTTGGTACCAACTGTACCATATAATCATTAGCATCAAAATACATATATTGTAACACCCCAAACCTGGCCCAAACGTTATGGCCGGATCCGACGTGTCACATTGAAGTTTTTAAGAAAACCCATGCCTCTTTCAACGTCCTTCTTAGTGTTTTAAAAGATAGTCTTTGCTAAGTTAATAAAGTGAATGGAAGCTGTGCACCAGGTAGGTATCCGAAATAGAGGAGGTGAGCCATGAAGGTTGCTTAAGTACCAAGCCCCTGATTTGATCCAATGCTAGACATGCCCACAACCATTTCCACACTTTGGTACGAGGTTAGGTTTTGAGAAAAACGAGTTGGAATTCATTTAAGTAGATATTTTTGATAAACCGATTAATTATATTGTTGCGTTATTTTGAAAACAATTATCATTTTGGAAACGCGCCCTAAGTCTAACCCATTTTGGATTGTTATAAGTAAAATATAGGGTATAAAATAAAATAATCCCAGAAAAATAATTAAAATTGCCTTATTACAACCCAAAACCAAATAATAATATTAACTAAGATAAAACTTATAAAAAAAATAAACCGGTTACTTATTGCAATTAAAAGAAACAGAAACAGTAGTGTGCCCATCTCCGAGTCCCTCGTAGCTCCAAACCATCTAAGCTTAGGGATTACCTGCACAGTTAGAAATGGGGTGAGTTTACAAAAACTCAGTGTGTAATCCCCAACAATAAACAAACAGTGAATAACACAGTGTCACTACAATCTGGGCCAAAGCCCTATTCAATAATAGTACAGTCTGGACCTTAGCCCTTAAACAGTAGCAGTATGGGCCTAAGCCCTAATTCAGTCTCGACATATACTGGGCCGAAGCCTTTTCATAAATCATATCACTGGGCCGAAGCCTTTTTATAAATCATATCACTGGCCGAAGCCTTTACTATAAGCGGTATGGCCCATAGGCCCATTTCAATATCACATGTAATATCAATGAATGTATGCAAGCCCATTTGGGGAGACTACTCAACCCACCATCCGCTACTCTCCACTCGTACCAACCAACATACAATGTGGGAAATAACTCAACCCACCCAACCAAACTCTCCGCTGGCAGCATAGCTGCTTTATCATATAACTGGAGGCCTAGCCTCTTTTAATAACTGGGGCAAAGCCCTTTTTGATAAACTGGGGCAAAGCCCTTTTCGGTAAACTGGGGCATAGCCATTTTAGCACTTCCTCCATTTATAAAACCCAACCCATGCAACATGTCATGTATGCAGAATGTCATGCCCATATTTGAATCAAACAATCACAGTCAAGTCATTCATATCACCAACATATATTCACAATCAAATCCATCAACCACACAGTCCAAGTCAGTCACTTGCCCACAAGGGCAAAATAGTCATTTTTCATATTATAAGGGTAATTTCGTAATTTTACCAAATATCAGGGTTTTCCATGTTCATTAACAATTATCAATATTCCGAGTGTTTAAACAATGATCTTTAACCCACTTTATCAAATTCGGGCTTTTGGGCCCAAAACCCCTAATGGGCCCTACGAATGCTGATTTAGCCCACTAAGCCTGCTTAATCCAAATTTTACAACAATACTAACCGTGTTAACATGCAACTTTTCTAGATTCCATTTTCTATCAGTTTTACCCAAATGGGCCCGAAAGCCCATTTGGCCCAATTCCTGCCCATTGAGGCCCAACTTACCATCGTGCACAAAATTGAGTTCTTACCCGTTCCATCGATCCAAACATCGATCTTATCGTATTTATCGCATCTATACCCACACGCAACATTACAAGTTCCCGAAATGCCGCTATTTTAGCATTTCAGCTTCTCAGCAGATATTAATCTAAGCTACTACGAGGGTTAGTACACACCTGTTATGGGTTGAAGTTGAAACGTTTCCATAATCAATCACCTACGATAACCACCACCTGTCACTCAAACTTAACTAATCCAATATCAATATATGTAAATCCTAAGCACATCAGTCATATGAAACATAAGAGCATATTCGTCATTTTACCATACAAGGGTATTACGGTCAGTTTACCCTACAGGGGCTTTACGGTCTTTTTACCTATTAGGGGTATTTTAGTCATCTCATCCTACAAGGGTGTTTTGGTAAATCTACAAACCAAGGGTATTTCAGTAATTTTGTAAACCAATGGTATTTCTATAATTTTTAGAAAGTCAAGGGTATTTCTGTAATTTTGTAAATTAGGGGTATTTTGGTAATTTCACAAACTAGTGGTATTTCGGTAATTTTACAAATTAGGGGTATTTTGGTAATTTTACAAACTAGGGGTATGTTGGTAATTCTATCCTACAGAGGTATTTCAGTAATTTCACAATCGAGGGTAAAACGGTAATTTTGTAAACTGAGGGTAAAATGGTAATTTTGTAAATCGAGGGTAAAACGATAATTCTGTAAATTGAGGGTAAAATGGCAATTCTATAAATTGAGGGTAAAACGGTAATTTTGTAAATCGAGGGTGAAACGTTAATTCTATAAATCGAGGGTAAAATGGTAATTCTACAAATCGAGGGCATTTCAGTAATATGGTAAACTAAAGTATTCTAAACAGGGATAACAATACGAATGGGCCTAAAGCTTATTCTCGGCCCAAATGGGCCCACACGCTCGTGTGGCCCTTTTAGCCCAAATCTAGCCACAAATATGAGATTCACCTAGCCTAGTCCAATATTTACTACACAATCAAACAACTTATCCAATTAGGCCCGTAGGCCCATTAGGCCCACATGACCCCTTTCGGCCATTCACAGCCCGAAGTAGCCATCCTACAGCTAGAGTAGCGAGAAAATACACACCTGATAGGAGACTGGAGTTAATCCACGCTCTGAGCACTCTTAGTCGACGCCCAACCCAAACGAGCACGCCATACAGCGAAAGGGATCAGCCAAGAAAGGTACCTTTACTCTCCTCATGGTTCTCTCTATTTAAAGCCACCTTCGCATCCACTGTTATGTTAGCTTCCCGATGTGGGATCCTTCCAACATCAGAGTTTAAATTCAACACCAACTCTTGCCGCCCCCTGTTAGCAAAATAAATGCTCTTTGATTGCCATGAGTTTCGAACCCTGGACCTCCTTGCCAACTCTATGACGCCACCTTGCCACTTCACCACAAGCTCTTTTTGTGTCATATTTTATCCCCAATTAATTATAAGGTCTAAAGGCCAAAATCCAGGTTCCTTTAAAAAAAATAGAATAAATTGCAAGAGCCAAGGCTTGAACCCAAGCTCCTATACAACCTTAATTACGCCACTTCCACTAGACCACATTGCTCCTTGTGTCATTTATTTAACACAATAATTTAAAAGGCCCTCATCCAAGCATCCAGGTTTTTTTCACTTAATACCAAAATTTTTGCTAAAGCCCAAGTTTGAACCCAAGATTTCTCCAACACTTCTCAAAGCCATTAACCACTAAAGCAAACATTTAATTGTTTCATTTCATTGCACAATTAAATACCTATATAAAACCTCCTTACGGACCCCCACTCAAGGCCCAATACTTCTAAGCCCAAATTCAGGGTGTTACATATATGCTTACTATGGCAAAACACCAATTCACAACAAGTTATATGTCATATTTAATATGCACATTCAACTACTTTTCTATCTACCATCATTCAACCATAACAAGTCATACATCAACCATTACAAGGCTACTTACATACACCTTATAATATATATATCATTTTATCAACACAAGGCCAAAAATGCAAACTAACCAAATAGTCATTTCCACAACCAAAACAGATAGGCTAACATTAGCCAAAATACCAATACATGCCATTATAACCTTAACCAAGATATCAAAATCTATTGATATAATCGCTAGATATTGTGATAAATCTCTGACAAGCTTTCAACCCGATCGAGTTTCCGATAATATGAAAAGTAAAGAAAAATAACTACGTAAGCAATGAATGCTTACTAAGCTCGTATAAACTTTAATCATATCTATCCATTTCAAATATGAGATTTATTCAATTCAAGAATAATCATATACCAATACCACATGATTCATGAAACCAAATTCAACAATTCACAAATTGAATAATTCCACAGCATCACTTATACCTATCATCCCTAACAAAGTAAGATTTTATAAAAACTCTAAGTCTCTTTCAATTTTCTTCCTTTCGTTTGCATGTCATTACTTTCCTTTACATTTAATTTATTTAGCTTAATTAACATCATCAATTCAACTCATCATTCCCTTTTTCATCATTTATTTCATATGCATAATACACAATACACAAGCATATCATCAACCATAGCCACAATATTGTTACATATTCATTCCCACAATGATCATGAGCTCACAATTTCATGGATTTCATACTCAATTGAATTTTTGTACATACCTGTACCAATACATGAATATCTCTCATCATTTCTTATCTTCGATATACCCGTTGAACCATTTAGAATAAAATTAGGACACTCGGGAGTCTCACACCTTAAGAGCCAATATCATGGCCTGAAGCCAACTCAATGCATCTCGCACCCGAAGTGCCAATATCATGGCCTGAATCCAACTCAATGTAACCCCTAATGACATGTTCGTATCCTAATCTATTCCTAAGCTTCAAACGGGACTCGATAGTCATCGTCGTGTGTTGCTGAATTTCCCTCGTTCATTATAAGCCAATTTGTATAATAACATATATATATCGATTCATTTTCAATAAAATTTCATATAATAACGTTCAATTTAATCAACAACATACATAGTATAGTTCATACGAACTTACCTGGCTAAATTGTAGAAATACCAAAGTTCAAGGGCATTTTTGTAATTTTCCATTTTCCTTGAATTTCCACCCGATCATGATCTAAATTAATAGTTTCATTCAATATATTAATTTCTATAATAAAATAATTCATTTCATACAATTTGGTCATTTTTTAAATTTTTTACAAAATTACCCCTAAAGTTTTACTTTTATTCAATTTAGTCCCTGAGCACAAAACATGTAAATTAACCATTTTTACCCATAATTGTGCCTATCCGAATGTTCATGGTATCAAAGAAACCCATTCATGCAACAATTTCACATTCAATTCTTGTACTTATATCAATTTAACAGTTTAGTCCTTCATTGGTAAATTCATCAAAAATCACTTAACAAAATACTTTTAAATATCAATAAACATTCTAAATTCATCATTTAACATCTAAAACCACAAGGTTCATCAATGGAAGCATTCAAAATCTTTAACAGTTTCAAAATCGAAGGTACAAGCTAGCTGGACCTAGTTGCAACGATCTAAAAAACATAAAAATTACAAGAAAATGATAGTTTAAGGGCTTACATGCAAGGAATTTGCCTATTTGAAATTTTCCAGCATCCATGGCTTCTTTCTTGCTGAAATTTTTGATTAAGGAAGAAAAATAAAGATGAAAGCATTATGTTTTCTTTATTTATTCATTTACTACTTAATTAACATTTTACCCTTACCTAACTTTAAAAAATACACTAATGCGAAACCATGCACATCCACTATCACCTTTAATTGTCTATTTAATATATAAGGACTTCCACTTTAAAGTTTTATAGCTATTCAATACCTTTAGCTTATAGAAGACAACTTTTGTACTTTATGCGATTTAGTCCTTTTTGCTTAATTAACTATGGAAACAATAAAATTTTTTAACAAAACTTTATACCACCTTAGTTACACTCTATAAATATTTATAAAAATATTTAAGGCTCTTTTTATAGAAACGAGGTCCTGATACCTCATTTTCTAAAACCACTTGACCTTAGGGTCATACCACTTGAACTTAATAAATCGTTTATAAAATAAAAATCACAATATGAAAAAACTTTTTAAAATCAAAATTAACTCGTAAATATTAAATATAATATTTATAAACTTACTTATCGAATTTGATGGCCTCGAAACCACTGTTTCTGATACCACTGAAAAATGGGTTGTTACAACGTAGGGTTGCACCTATAGAGTTACCCATTGTTTAGGGAGAAAACCCAATACCATAGGAGGACTTTTTTGAGAATGAAAATGGTGGTGACACGAACACCCAGATGACGTTGAGGGTTTTACAAAGGGTTGCTGGAGCCCTAACTAGATCGAGGAGCCAGGGATCCGTCGTAGAGAGGCTCCGAATGAATGGGTTAGAAATGTTCAAAGGCTTTGCTCAAGCAAATCCAACGGTGGCTGAGTACTAGATAGAGTCGATGGAGAGAATTGTGAAGGATTTATACTGTACTCCAGAGTAGAAGTTGAAGAGCGCTATGTCCTCGCTATGAGATGAGGCATATCGTTGGTGGTAGTTTGCCATAAGAGGTACGCAAGTTGACCGCATAAATTGAGAATACTTTCAAGAGGCCTTCTAGAAAAAGTATGTGGGCATTAGCTATACGGAGGCTCGTAGGCTCAAATTTATCGAGCTAAAATAAGAAGACAAGTCCGTGGTAGAATATGAGACTGAATTCTTAAGGCTCAGGGGATATGCTTAAAGTATGGTCACCATGAAGCAGGATAAATGATTGAAGTTCAAAAATGGAATACGTTTCGACCTTAAGATTGAAGTTGCTCCACATTAAGAATGGGTGTTTTAGACCCTAGTGGAGAAAGCCAAAATAGTGGAAGAGATTAAATTAGTGAATCACGAAAAACGAGAGAAAAGTAAGGTCCCGATTAAAAAAATTTCGATTCCACAACTTTCATCATGTAAAACGAGCTAGAGAGGTAGACCGCAAACAAAGGGCATGATAACTAGCTCTAGGGGTAAGGTTTACCACTATAAATATTGTGGAAAGTGCCACCCAGGAGATTTTTTAAAGAAAATGGATGCTTTTTTGAAATATTAATTAATGGAGGATTTGATGAAAGATTGTTCTCACTCGAGTAATCAAGCACAAACTTTGACCCAAAATTAGGGAGCGGGCTAGGTACCTCTGAGGGACCGTTGGCAAAATAGGGCTGCAAATACTGTAGTAACAGGAACAATTAGAACCAAGGCTAGGCAACCAACCCTTATTTAACATCGTTAGGGGTCGTGAGGAGAGGGATGCGTCAGATGTCATCACACTTATTTTTACCATTAATTCAATCTCATACTTTGCCTTAATTGAAATAAGATCTACCCATTCGTATGTTGCATGTAATATATCTGATAAATTAGGTGTTGTGGTAGAGGAACCCATTATTGATGTAACCATAGTAAGCCCCTTAGGATAGTCAGTTATTGTAAATAAAGTCTATAGGAGATATCCATTGGAGGTTTAAGGGGTAGTGTTTCCAGTAGACCTTACAGAGTTACCTTTTATGGAGTTTAATTTAATTATAGGTATGGATTGGTTATCAGAATAGTAGTTCCCTTCTGGGTTGTTACAACCTATCAAAATACCTTAGTGGAAGTGGAAGCGAATAGCGATGGACTTTGTCAGTGGGTTTATAATAGCCCGTTTTTGGTAAAAGCAGAACAGAGGTTTTGGGATCACAAATCTAAGGTCAAAATGTTTATTTTATTATTATTTTAATGCTTACAGCATGATTGAATGATTGTGTAAAAATTTCGTTTAGAAATTTAATCGTTTGATTAGTTAATTTGATAAAAAATGACTAAATTGCGCAAGGTGAAAAATTAGAATTTTATAAGTAAAAGGTATCAATTTGCTATGAAAGTTAGAAGTGAGTGGCCTTAAATGGTAATTAAACCATTTGGAACTTGAGTGGACACTCTTGGACAAAGTTAGGTGAATGTTAAAGGTTATTATTCAAGGTTAAAATAGCAAATTGGTAATTATATGTTAGTAAATTAATAAAGAAACAAAATGGTTATCATCTTTCTTCATTTCCTAGCCGAAATTAATCTAAGAAAAACATCCATGGAAGCTTGAACATTCGGCCAAGCTTGTATAGCTAATTAAGGTATGGTTTTTGTCCCGTTTTTAATTATTCCTATGTTTTTGAGATCGTTACAGCTTAGTCGAGCTAGCCCAAGGGCTAATTTGCATAATTGTTAAAGATTTAAGATGTTTTCATTGATGAATAAGCATATATTTTGATGTTTGAAGATAGATTATGAATGCTTGTTATTAGATATACAAGTTTCGTTAAGTGATTTTTGAGAAAAATGCAAAATAGGGATTAAATTGAGAAATGTGGAAACTTTGTGGTTAAAATGTGAAATAAATGAAAAATATGGGCTTCTAGGGACTTAATTGAAATTCGGCTAGCATGGGTTTTGGTTGGATTGCATGAATTTGTGATTTTATGAAATAAGGACTAAATTGTAAAAGATGTGAAATATTAGGGGCAATTGTGTAAAAATGCCTTAAATTGAATTTTGGATTAAATTGAATAGAGATATTATTAAATAAGTTAATTTTGATTATATTTAGATCAAGAAAGGTGAAATACGGGCTTAGATCAAGGAAAGAACAAAGTTACAGAATAGTTGACTCCTTTCGTCGTTTTATCATCGAAGGTAAGTTCGTATGTAATAAGCATTGTTATAATTATGCTTTAAATTCTTTGATTTGCATAAATTGTATATATGAGATTACAGTCGTGTTTGATGGCGATTGGCTAATAATGTGCACTTGGTGTGCGAGATTGAAAATAATTTCGACTATAGATGTATTGGCACTTAGTGTGCGAGACCGAAATAGCTTTGGCTATATTTACATTTTGACACTTAGTGCGTGTAATTGAGACAATTTCGGCTATATACATATGCATTGGCACTTAATGTGCTAGATCGATATTGCTTCAACTATCTATTTGGCACTTGTCGTGCGAGTATCCCGAGTATCCAATAATAATATTCCGAATGGTTCAAAGGGTGCGTCAAATATGTAGATGAGTATGAGTTGATATGGATTGGTATAGGTATGTACATGAATCGTATAAACATTAAAATAAGGAGGTTATGAAAGTGATAACTAGTCTTGTGAAAGAAATTGTGGTAGGATGATAATGACATATGTGACTTGTATATTATGTTTTATTTGTTTAAAATTATGAACATTTGATAAGTTGATTTTAAATGCTATATGAACTTACTAAGCTATAAAGCTTACTATGTGTATTTCTCTATGTTTTATAGTGATTACAAAGCTAGCTCGGATTTGGGGACTGTCGGAGATTGTTTCACACTATCCAACCATCACTTGGCACCTTTGAAATTAAGTTTTGGGTCATATGGCATGTATAGGGACTTTGGTCAATATGACATATGTTTTGTTTGTGATTCTAGCCATTTGAATTGGCTTGTAAATGTCTAAGGTTTGGTCTATATATCTGTATAGCCATGTGAGTTGGCTTATAATGGTGAATTTGATGATGTATATAAGTGTGCAAATTGTTTGAGTTTGGTAACTGCCTTTTAAATGCTAGTTATGATGCTAAGAGATGCTTGTCGAAAATGGATATAGTGAATGTCAAATGGTTGAGAAATTGGTAAATAGTATGCTTATGAGTTTAGGTAATTTGACGCATGTTTGAAAATGACCATATTGATGAATGAAAAGGGTAAATTTTGGTATGTAATTGAATTGCTTATTGTGGTAAGGTGAGTCTTGTATTTTTTGGTTTGGAAATGGTATAAATAATGTTTGATTGAGGTTGATGATATGTTTTAATATGCCATGTTTTGTGCCATTTGAGATTTGGTATAGGTGTGCACAAGTTTGGGTGGCAAATTGGCTTGGTAAATAGCTTAGTTTTGTCCACATGGGCGTGTGTCTTAGCCGTGTATGACACAAGGTTATGTTACAAGGTCGTGTGTCCCTTAGTGTTGATTTAGAAACCAAGTCAGTATGCTCCACACGGCCTCACACATGGGCATGTGACTTGGCCATGTGGCATAAGTCAGTATACCTTACAGGTTTGGCATGGCCTAGTACACGGCCTAGCACACGGGCGTGTATGGCCATTTTTAGGGCACACGGGCTAGCCACACGGGTGTGTGTGTTGGCCAAGTGACCCAAGTCAGTGAGTTAAACGAGGTAGGACACGGGCTAGGACACGACCATGTGATCCCATTTTGAATGTCCATATGGCTTGTAACACGGGCGTGTTTGTTGGCCGTGTGAGACACGGCTGGGCCACACAGGCTTGTGTCCTCTATTTTGAGAAATTTTCCATCTGACGCCGAAACAGGGTACGAGGTATTACCGGACTTAAGTACTTGCAATCATTTAAAACTAAGACATAAAATTTCATCAAATTTTAAACTTTTCAAACATATATAATTTGTCCCTTAAAAGGGCCTACGAGGCCCAAAACAATCATTGAAATTGGTTTGGAAACAAACCGAAATCTTTCAGACACTTAGTAATTTTTTTACCAAAGCAGGGTCACACGCCCGTGTCTAGACCCCGTGTAAAAATTAGCTAGCTATTGACTTGCTCACACGGTTAGACCACACACCCGTGTGGTGGCCGTGTTCTTCACACGGCTGAGACACACGGCCGTGTCTCAAGCCCATGTGTATCATATGCTATTTTCCAAGCCCTTTTTGTGTTCTTAACTTAGCCACACCAAGATATTTATCTATGCATACATAAAATAGGTTTACATAACTTTAACCATTATGAGCCAAATCTTATAGCTATATACAATGAAGCAAAATGAGCCTATACATTGGGCTAAATCATAATATTACCTAATATCAATAACTTATTATCTATACATGCCACTTATTTGACAATAAATAAGAATTACCATTATTCTAATTTGATAAACTAATAGTGTGATGATACTTCCGACGATCTCCAACCCCGAGCCAACCTGACAACACTAAGAGAAATGGAAAAATGGTGTAAGCTTAAAAGCTTAGTAAGTTGGAATATTAATAATAATAAGCAATTTAATTAACAATATTATCCCATTCCTCAATAAATATGCTCAAGAAAATAGAATCATTAATCACATGATTTCATCTTTTTACACAAGATCAGCTAAGACTGTTTTCCTGAATCATAGTTACTAAATTATTTATATCTGGAGCTACGAAACTCTGAATTAAGTTCCGTTAATTTTCCATGAAACGAGACTTATTTTCCTTTCTTCCATAAAATTTCCAAAATTTTTGGATAAGCCAAATAGTACATTTTATTCCTCAAAGTTACCCCTGATTCATTGTCTAACAGTTCCGACCCTTCTGTACTAAAGTTCAATTATCTCATAGTACAAGACTTGAATAATGTTCTCGTCTATTTCTCTTGAAACTAGACTCATATTTATACTTACAAATATTTTTCTAGAATTTTTGGTTGGGTCAATTAGTACAGTTTATTAGTTAAAGTCTCCCCTATTTCAGGGTATGACCACTTTGACCCCTGTACACTACGAACCGAATTTCTTCCTGTACAGAATTCCAACGACCATGCCGTTTATTTCCCCTAAAAATAGACTCAATAAGGAATCCATGAATGTAAGGTATGACTCTTAATAATTTTTTTTCAATTTTTGGTGAATTTCTAAAGTCAGAACAGGGGATCTCGAATTCATTCAGACCCTGTTTCACAAGAATTCAAATATCACACAATATGGAATTCTTTTTCTTCTCCTGTTTCTTTCATGTTTTAATCTCATATTTTATTCTGCCTCTAACTCATTTTTCACTATTTTTAGTGTATTTTCAAAGTTACACTACTGCAGTAACTCAATCCTGTCAAGGCTAAATTACTCATTCATATTTTCGATATACCCGTTGAACTATTTGGAATAAAAATTGGATACTCGGGAATCTCGCACACTAAGTGCCAATATCATGGCCCGAAGCCAAATCAATGTAACTTTAATGACATGCCCTTTGTATCCTAATTTATTCATAAGGTTCAACAGGAATTTCCAATGCCAAATTTTCATAAAATATTTCCGTACAATCATAATCATCAACAATTCAATTATACAGCATTAAATCTCAATTATAATAATGCTTATTAACAAGCTCATACATACATGTACATACCTGTACCGATCCATAACAAAATCATACTTACACGAAATGTCGCTGCACAATCGATGTCTTGCACGCTAAGTGCTATACCGGATGTTTCGCACACTAAATGCCATCCTCGATACTTCGCACACTAAGTGTCATTTCGGATGTTTCACACACTAAGTGTCATCATCAATACTTCATACACTGTGTCATTTCGGATGTCTTGCACACTAAGTGCCATCCTTAATACTTCGCACACTAAGTGTCATTCGTTTGGTCGATAAATCATTAATCATTAAAATACTCATAAATATTCCATTTATATGATTCCAACGCATTAAATGCTCAATATAATAATACTTAATACGTACGAACTTACTTGTTTATAACCTTGCCACATCCCAGTCACTTAATGAACACATCATTCACATAACCAAGTTCCTGCACTTATTCCTCACAAAACTCACAAAGCAGTACATAGTAAGTTTCCTGTTGAACACTTCGGATCAATACTCGATACTTGGTGTTTCAGCACATAGCTCCACCCATCATATAGTTCGACTCTCTTGTACACATGGTGAACACTTAGTACCACCCATGTGACCTAGCCAGTTTATCTCGTAGCTCTCTTGTCTACATGGTGTCCTTCACCTGGAACCACGCATGCGACCTAGCTACATATATCCCGTAGCTCTCTTGTCTACATGGTGTACACATAGTATCACCCATGCGACCTAGCTACATTATAATGTCTCGTAGCTTTCTTGTACACATGATGTGCACTCAGCACCATACATGTGACCTAGCTACGTACCATCTGTATCATTCAATCTTTCTGAAGGTTCAAGCGGGATTTCTCTCTCTTTTCCAACAATTTCACCAATCAAGTAATTATCAACAAACATATTTCCAATATTATTATAAAATATCATAATACAAGTAAAATTGATGTATTACTTACATATAAAATTACATCTCATTTAATATCAAGGCAATAACATTATTGCAGTATTATTATCATACCAACTTACCTCAAATGCCGAAACGGCTAACTTTCCTGACTTAGCACACAACTTTGTTCTTCCTTGATCTTAATCCAAAATTTCATGTTTTCTTGATCTAACATGTCAAATAACACTTATTTAACACATTTTATCAACACACTAACCAATTCAATTCATATATCAAAATTTGGAAAATTTACAATTATGCCTCCTAACTTTTCAAAAATTACACTTTTACCCCTAGGCTCGTAAAATAATTTTTTATTCAATTTATATAAGGTTTAAGACATGCTGAACATTTTTCTCTTCTATGGCAACTCCAAATTTTCACTAATTCACACACTTATGACCAATTTATAACTTTTACAATTTAACCCCTTTTTGACATTTTTACCGAAATTCATTGAATAAAACTCATATTTAACACATCAAACATTCATTATCCACTATAAATCATCAAAACACAACCATATCATGAATGGGTAAATTTTTAAACTCTAATTTCTCTTCAATCAATTGGTAGAAATAGAAAATTTAAGCTTCGGGGATCTCAAAAATACGAAAATCATTAAAAACGGGACAAAAACCGTACCTATATAAGCCATAGAAGTTTGGCCGAATGGAGCTCATCCATGGCTTCCATTTTCGGTTCTTTCCCACGATTGAAGAAGAAAGAATGGAAAAAAATGATAGCTTTTCTCATTTTTGTCTTATTAGGTTATTTTAATTAATTTACAAAATTACCCTTTTTATTTCAACCAAATTTCAAAAATACCAAACAAATATCCATTCACTAACTTATTAAAGGAATAATTATCACATAAGGACTTTCAATTTAAAACTCATAACAATTAGGCACCTCATAAATAAAGAACTCAGCTTTTGCACTTTTTACAATTTAGTCCTTTTGACTAAATTGAGTGCTCAAACGTTAAAATTTTCGAATGAAATTTTTACAAAATATTTTCATAAACTTATAGACTATAAAAATATAATAAAAATAAAAAATTTTCTCGTCGGGTTTGTGGTCCCGAAACCACTGTTCCGACTAGACCCAATTTTGGGCTGTTACAACTCTCCCTCCCTTTGGAGATTTTCGTCCTCGAAAATCTTACCGAAACCACTCCCAATGCATGTTTTGAACCTAATAGGCTCATATTAGGGACAGTGTGATTAAAATTGAATGATGTTTGATTGGAATATGGTAATGTATGCTATGTGAATATTTAATTGTTTTATAAGTTCATAATGCTCTGTAACCCTATTCTGGCGTTAAAGACGGGTGAGGGCTGTTATATTTATCGGTATTAGATCTACGATTTAGCAAATTCTAAGACTAACGTAGCGTATGTGAGAGTCTAGTTATACATGCCATATATAACCTATGATAGTGTGATGACTCCTAACAATTTAAACTGTGTCTTTCTATAGTAAATGGATCCCGATAGAGTTGTTGCTGACGATGTTGAGAGTAATGCGCCAGCTCCTGCTCAAGGGTCAGCGCCGTCTGATTCTAGACTTGTGTCGAGTAGTCATGATGGAGAGGCTAAAGAAGCCTTTTTTCCAAATGATGAATGAGTGGTTCACTTAGTATATTCAGACAAATCCGGATACTCAACAACCTCCACCCCCACCTAATCCCCAACCGATCCCTGTAGCCCCTCAAGTTGTGGAATTTCAATGAATTACTAAGCCACTAGTTGATAAAATCCAAAAGTACAGGGCCGAAGGGTTCAAAGCTACCATTGACGATGATCCCAAAAGAGCTAAAATTTGACTTGAAAAACACTATTTAGGTATTGGATGAATTATCGTGTACACTAGCTGAGTGTTTAAAGTGTGCCATTTCCTTATTGAGAGACACTACGTGTCAATGGTGGAATACTTTGGTGTCTGTAGTATCGAGGGAAAGAGTGACATGGAATTCTTTCAGACTGAGTTCTGGAAGAAATACATAAGTCAGAGATTTCTCGATCAAAGGCATAAAGAGTTTCTAGAATTGAAACAAAGCCGTATGACTGTGACTGAGTATGAAAGAGAATTCGTGCGGTTGAGCAAGTATGCTCAGGAGTATGTTTCTACTGAAGAAATCATCTGCAAGCAGTTTTGTAACACCCCTTACCCGTATCCAATGCCTGGATAGGGTATCAGGCGTTATTGGACTTAATCACAAGCAACATACTCAGTCGGGCCTTAAAATTTCGTCTAAGACTAGAACCGTTCATACCATGTGCATATTGTCCCTTATATAGGCCTACGAGGCACAAAACATATATCGGAAGCGGTTTGGGAATAAACCAAAAACTTTAGAAAACGTTGGATAAATTAACAAATTTTCTTATTTTAGAGAGTCACACGCCCATGTGGTTAGGCTGTGTGGTCACACACGCCCGTGTGGCTTGGGACACACCTGTGTCCTCAACCCGAGTAACTCTCTTACTATGATGTCATCAACAAAATGAGATCACACGGCCAAGTCACATGTCCGTGTGCTTAGGCCGACTGGTGAATTAAATCCCAAAAATTAAGTGGAGACCTCACACGGCTTGGGCACATGCCCATGTCCTAAGACCGTGTCCTTCACACGGCTGAGACGCATGGCCGTGTCTCTGCCCGTGTGTTTACTACTGGGCATTCTATTTTGCATTTAATAGGGTACAGAGGACACACAGCCAGATCATACACCCATGAGGCAAACCGTGTGTCACACACGGCCAAAACACATGCCCGTGTGTCTAACCGTGTGGACAATTTCCAGGCTAATATCCAAGGCATTTGTCACCTTTTATCACTCTCATACTTAGTCACTTCATGGAATACAAAATGGCACATTTAATTACTCAAGCATTCACATTCATAGTTAGATTATGACTTGGTAATGTCAACATACTACCTAATCAACCTGTCATGCTTTATATGGCATTCCATTCCAAATTCATATTTGTCTATCATCTCTATTAACTAACTTCCAAGTTGTACCTTTGTACCAAATTTATTATCATACACATTATTCATAATTCATACATCAAACATACATGTAATTCATCACACTCGCTAACCATAAGCAACCATAATCACATTAAAGCATAAACACATTTGCATGCATGCATCAATAATTAGGGTTACAACCCAAATAATCAATATGAACCACCTCTCATGGCCATATACAAAATAATCATAATACTTTCATAAGCCAATTCATTAGGCTAATCAATATGACACATAACAAAAAGACCAAGTCCCTATACATGCCATATTAAAAATGATAAAACTAACTATACCCCAAAATATCCAATTGATGGTGTGATCGAGAACTCCGATGTCCACTGATCCCCCGAGCCAGCTTGGCGACACTATAAGGAAAGGAAAGGAAAGGAAAGGAGTAAGCATTAAAGCCTAGTAAGTTCACATTAAAAAAGAATGCAATTTAATCAAGCATTAACCATACAATTAACATAGTGAACATAGTCTTGCAATTTTATCAAATCTTTTAACTTTCTCATCACATAGATACATTCTTACCACAAGCTTATCTCATTTCATGGAATTTTCATGAGTTCAATGTACATACTTGTGCCACATGCACATAATAACTTACTTTCTCACCTTTGATGCAACCATTAGGATTTACCCATTGAGCTTCTTTTAGATTACCCGTTGTGCTTCTCGAAGAATTCCTGTTGAACACTCGGAATACTATCAGATACATCAGAACCTCGCACATAAGTGCCTTATATGTAGCAATTGCTACCTCATAGTACATATCACATGTTGCTCGCTTTCAAGCTACTCACGGGTCTACTCAAATAGGCTGTCAGGTATTTACAACACATACCAGACTATCTCACCATCGGTAACATATACGAGACCAGTACCCGAACGCCAAAACATGTGTCATATATATATATCACGAACTCAGACCACAACTCAATCAGTTCAGATGTCTCATATATCATAAACTCAGACCACAACTCAATCAGTTCAGATTACATAATTCCTAGTGACATGTCACTTGTATCCTAAACTATTCCTAAGGTTCAAACGGGATTCTTCGATACCATAGTTTTGTCATACTTGCTCGTAACGTGAATTTCAATTTCATAGCACCAATCATATAATCATGGAATAATCAAAGCTTAATTTTGGATAAGATATTAGGCAATAAACACATGATATAACATCATGTTAAATATGTATATACTTACCATACATGCAATATTAAGGCATTTAAAGTATAGTACGCATTACTTGCAAATGAACTTACCTCGGAACAAATCGATTTACACGAGCCTAATCATCGTAAACCTTGTTTTTCCCCCGATTTAGACCTGAATCACGTTTTTCTTGATCTATATGCCAAATTCAACTTGTTCAATACATACATTGTTCATATCGACCCATAACATGTACTTTGATAAAATTACCCCTTTTACCCCTAACTTTTCACTTATTTACACTTTAGTCCCTAGGCTCGTAAAATCAAATACATGTATTTTCTTGGTTACCCAAGCCTAGCCGAACCTATATCATGCTCATATTAGCCCACATTTTTTCTTTATTTCACATTTCTACTACTCATTTTTACACATTTTTCAAACAAGTCATTTTTAGGTGTTTCCACTAAAATCACTTAGTAAAAGATGTTTATCACACATCAAACATTCATATTCCTCCATTAAACATCAAAATACAACCATGTCACATATGGGTCAAGTTTCATACATGAACCCTAGCTCAAAATAATGGTAGAAATAACTAGATCGGTTGATGACAACTTCAAAAATGTAAAGAACATTTAAAACGGGGCTTGGGAGCACTTACAATCAAGCTTGAAAATGTTAAAAACCCTAGCTATGGTACCCTTGAAATTTTCGACTAAGGTGGAAGAAGATGGACAAAATTTTAAATTATTTTTGCCTTTTTATTCTTTTATTAACCAAATGACCAAAATGACCTTAAGAATTTTCTTTCAAATTTTTCCTATTCATGCCCATTTTTGTCTAAAATTTTAGAATGTGGTCAAATTGCTATTTAAGGACCTTTAATTAATAATCCAATGAAATTTAATGCTTAAAGCTTCTAGAACATATGTTTTGCAACTTATTCAATTTAGTCCCTAAAGTTAATTTGGACACCTTAGGCATATAATCTCTTCATGAAAATTTCACACCATCATGCTATGGATCATAAAATAATCACAAAATCATTATTTTTATTTCAAATTTATGGTCTCAAAACTATTATTTTGACTAAACCCTAATTCAAGATGTTACAACTCTCCCCCTTGAGGGATTTTCGTCCTCAAAAATCTTACCGGCAAAAAGGTTTGGATATTTTTTCCTCATTGTCTCCTCAGGCTCCCATGTAGCCTCTTCAACCTCATGTCTTTGCCATAAGACTTTCACTAGAGCAATACTTTTTTTTCTCAATTGCTTGACTTCTCGAGCCAAGATCTTAACTGGTTCCTCACCATAAGTCATATCCAGTCGAATCTCAACTTCCGTTGGTGTAATCACATGTAAAGAATCTAATCTATATCGACGCAACATACACACATGAAACACATCGTGAATATTTTCCAACTCAGATGGCAAAGCCACCCAATATGCTACCGGTCATATCCTTTTGGTAATCTCGTATGACTCTATAGAACGAGGACTCAACTTGCCTTTCTACCAAATCTCAAAACCTTTTTCCATGGAAATACTTTCAAAAATACCTTATCACCGACTTGATACTCAATTTCCTTTCTTTTTAAATCTGCGTAGGATTTTTGTCTATCCGAAGTAGCTTTCAAACTGTAACGCCCCCACACCCGAGACCATCGCCGGAGTCGAGTATGAGGTGTTACTAAGCTTAGTTTAACATTTTTAGAACTTTGGATTATTGTTTCTACATTCACAGCTTTTAAGCTACTTGCGTCACAGTCACAAGAAAAATCATATCTCGAGTTACGAAACTCGAAATCAAGATCCATAAATTTTCTCTGAATCTAGACTCATATACGTATCTACTAATTTTTTTCTAGAATTTTTGGTTGGGCCAATTAGTACAATTTATTAGTTAAAGTTACCCCTATTTCAGGACTCGACTAGTCTGACCTCTGTTTACTACGAACCACATTTCTCTCTGTAAAAAATTCATATGACTATGAGATTTGTTGTTACTAAAACTAGACTAAATAAGGATTCTGAGGATATAAAATATACCACCTAATTATATCTTTATAATTTATGATGAATTTCTAAAGTTGGAACAGGGGATTCAAAAACTGCTATTACCCTGTTTAACTAAAATTCAAATATATTCTAACATATAATTCCTTTACCTGTTTCATTTGTTTCATGCGAAACTAGACATAATAAGCTTCAATTTGATATGTAGTCCATCACCAAATTCATTTTCTATGATTTTTAGTAAATTTTCAAACTCGCGTCAGTGTTGCTGCAGTATTCTGTTTATGGCAAATTTCATCCTTTTTATGAGTTTTTATGCACTAAGTATCTTAATAGTTTTCCTTAACATCAAACATAATCTACACTAACCATTTTCATAATTTATCATTATCAAGCATTTCCTCAACCATTCCACAACCATACCATAAGATCATTTTCACAATATAGGTATATTGCTATACATGCCATACTTAAATTTACAAGCCATTTACCAAAAGTCTTCCGGATAGTGTGACTGAGCCTTCGACCTATCCCAACTCCTGAGCTGGCTTGTCCAAAACTACAATGAGTAAGAAGGAGGGAGTAAGCATAAATGCTTAGTAAGTTCATATGCAAATAATAAGTAACATAACAAACAGTTATACCAATCAACATTGGCATACATCACTAAAACACATATCACATTTCTAAACATCATTCCTCATCATCTTATTACCTTATAGTGGTTGTATCAATACTCAACCCGAGGGTTAAATACATACCTGTCCAAAATAACCATTTCACATCACTCACCAATACTTCTCTTTACATCTCGAATATTCCTCCATTGAGTAGAACTTTACCCGTTGAACACATCGGAATATAATTCGGATACATGGATAACTTGCACATAAGTGCCATATATGCAATCAAGCAATCATGTAACCCGCCCATAAGCGAACTCGGACTCAACTCAACGAGCTTGGGCATTCGCATCCATAAGTGAACTCGGACTCAACTCAACGAGTTCGGATGCCTAGTTACATCTCACGAACTCGGACTCAACTCAACGAGTTCGGACATTCGCATCCATAAGTGAACTCGGACTCAACTCAACGAGTTCGGATGCTCAACCATCCTAGTGACATGTCACTTGTATCCTAATCTATTCCTAAGGTTCAAACGGGATTTTTCTCGAACACTTATCCTTGCCGTCTTCCGTAGAATGCCGAAATCAATACTCGGTAACAATTATATTTAACAAGTAGCTCACATAATTTACATATTATTTGAAATTAACCACAAAGCATACATTTCATAATGAAATTCAGCATAACAAATAATTAATATCAATAACTTAAAAATAACAATTATGCTACATTATTTACACATGAACTTACCTTGGTACCAAAATACAAAGATTTTGCAATTTAGTCCACAATCTTTTCTTTTCCTTGATTGAGGTCGATTCCAGGTCTTTCTTGATTATGGAGCTTGGAAACTTGAAACAAACCCTAGCTATGGAGAACCCTTGAAATTTTGGCCTAATGAAGAAGATGGACAAAAATTGGCTTTTAATTTTGTTTTTAATTCATTTTAATAACTAAATGACCAAAATACCCTTACTACTAAACTTTCCAAAAATTCCTTCCATGTCCTAATTTTGTCCATGAACTTAAAATTGGTCAAATTTCTATTTAAGACCTCCTCATTAATATTCCAAAACAATTTCATACTAAAAACTTCTAGAATGCAAGTTTTGCAACTTATTCGATTTAGTCCCTACTTTCAATTTAAGCACTTTAGGCATAGAATTTCATCACGAAATTTTCACACAATCATGAAATCATATCATAATCATCAAAATAATTATAAAATAATTATTTCTATCTCAGATTTGTGGTCACGAAACTACTATTCCGATTAGGCCCTAATTCGGGATATTACAACTCTCCCCCCTTTAAGGATTTTCGTCCTCGAAAATCTTACCTGTAAACAGATGTGGGTATTGATTTCTCATAGTTTCTTCGGATTCCCATGTAGCTTCTTCTACTCCATGCCTTTCCCACAACACCTTCACAAGTGCAACATTTTTATTCCTTAGTTGTTTGACCTCTCGAGCTAAAATCTTAATCGGTTCTTCTTCGTAGGTCATATCTGGTTGTAGTTCAATTTCAGTCGGTGAAACTACAAGTGAAGGATCCGAACGATACCGATGTAACATAGATACGTGGAACACATCATGAATCTTCTCTAATTCAGGTGGTAATGCTAGCCAATATGCTACCGGTCCAACTTTTTCAATTACTTCATGCGGCCCAATAAAACGCGGACTTAATTTGCCCTTCCGTCCAAATCTAAGGACTTTCTTCCACGGAGACACCTTTAAAAATACTTTATCACCAACTTGAAATTCAATGTCCTTTCGTTTTAGATCTGCATAAGATTTCTGTCTATCTGAAGCAGCTTTCAAACAATCTCGAATTACTTTCACTTTTTCTTTAGTTTCTTTTATTAGATCAACTCCATAAATCTGATTTTCCTTGAGTTCAGTCCAATACAAAGGCGTTCGACACTTACGACCATACAATGCTTCATAAGGTGCCATTTTCAAGCTCATCTGATAACTATTGTTGTAAGCAAATTCTACCAACGGCAAATATCTTTCCCAACTTCCTTGAAATTCCAATAGACAACATCTGAGCATGTCTTCAAGAATCTGAATTACTCTCTCTGATTGTCCATCAGTTTGTGGATGAAAAGCAGTACTGAAATTTAACTTTGTACCTAACGCGTCTTGCAACTTTTGCCAAAATCGCGAGGTAAACCTTGGATCTCTATCTGAAATAATCGACAATGGTATTCCGTGTAATCTAACAATTTCTCTAATATACAGTTCAGCCAACTTGTTAAGAGAATAATCCATACGTACCGGGATAAAATGAGCCGACTTAGTTAATTTGTCAACTATTCCCAGATGGCATCTTTCTTTCCTGGAGTCAATGGTAATCCTGAAACAAAATCCATAGTAATCCGATCCCATTTCCATTCAGGAACCATAATAGGCTGAAGTAATCCCGAAGGCACTTGGTGTTCAGCTTTCACCTGTTGACAAATTAAGCATTTGGACACAAACTCTGATATATCTCTTTTCATTCCATTCCACCAATACATTTTCTTCAAGTCATTATACATTTTCGTACTACCCGGATGAATTGAGAAATAACCACTATGTGCTTCCTGTAGGATCTTTTGAATCAATTCCTCATTCTTCGGTACACAAATCTGATCTTTAAACATTAAGCACCCATCAGAACCAATTTTGAAATCTGACTCTGTATCAACTTCACACTGTTTTCTCTTGGCTTGCAAATCTTGATCATCTTTCTGAGCTTCAGAAATCTCTTGCAAAAACATTGGTTTTGCTCTTAACTCTGCTAGAACCGAACCATCATCTGACACTTTCAACTGAGTGTTCATAACTCTCAAAGCAAACAACAACTTTCTGCTCAAAGCATCAGCAACCACATTCGCTTTTCCCGGATGATAATCAATAACAAGCTCGTAATCTTTCAATAATTCCAACCATCTTCGTTGTCTCAAATTCAAGTCTTTTTGTGACATCAAGTACTTAAGACTTTTGTGGTCGGTATATACCCGACATTTTTCACCATACAAATAATGTCGCCAAATTTTCAAAGCAAACACCACCGCAGCCAATTCCAAATCGTGAGTAGGATAATTCCTCTCATGAGGTTTTAACTGCCTCGAAGCATATGCCACCACTTGTCCTTCTTGCATGAGCACACACCCCAAACCATTTAGAGAAGCATCACTATACACCACAAATTCTTTACCTGATTCGGCCTGTACTAACACTGGTGCCTCTGTTAATAACTTTTTCAATTCTTCAAAACTCTGTTGACATTCTTCCGTCCAATCAAATTTAACATCCTTTCGAAGTAATCTAGTTATAGGAGCAGCAATTATAGAAAATCCATTTACAAACCGCCGATAATACCCAGCTAGCCCCAAGAAACTTCTAACTTTGGTTACGTTTTTCGGTGGTTTCCAATCAACAATGGCTGAAATTTTACTAGGATCAACCCGTATACCATCACCTGAAACAATATGACCCAAAAATCCAACTTCTCGAAGCCAAAATTCACTTTTACTAAACTTAGCATACAACTGCTTATTTCTCAAAGTTTGCAAAACTATCCTCAAATGCTCAGCATGCTCTGTATCATCTTTTGAATAAATTAAAATATCATCTATAAACACCACAACAAATTTGTCCAAGTATGGCCGAAATATGCGATTCATTAAATCCATAAACACAGCAGGAGCATTTGTCAATCTGAATGGCATAACTAAAAATTCATAATGACCATACCTTGTTCTAAAAGCAGTTTTAGGCACATCCGACTCTTTTACCCGCAGTTGGTAATACCCAGATCTCAAGTCAATCTTTGAAAACCATGTCGCTCCTTTTAGCTGATCAAACAAATCATCAATTCTTGGCAACGAATACTTGTTTTTTATTGTCACCTTGTTTAACTGCCGATAATCAACACACAACCTCATAGAACCATCCTTCTTTTTCACAAATAACACGGGAGCACCCCAAGGTGAAAAACTCGGTCTCACAAAACCTTTATCAGTCAACTCTTGCAACTGCGACTTTAATTCCTTCAACTCTGCTGGTGCCATTCTATACGGAGCAATCGAAATCGGAGCTGTTCCCGGTATCAAATCAATACCAAATTCTACTTCCCTGACTGGAGGCAAACCCGGTAATTCTTCTGGAAATACGTCCGCAAATTCACACACAACCGGCACTGATTCAACTTTCTTTTCAACTTCTTTTGTATTAATTACATACGCCAAATAAGCTTCATAACCCTTTCTCAGATATCTTTGAGCCGACATTGAAGAAACCACACTAGGCAATGCCTTTGATTTATCTGATTCAACCCGCAGAGTTTCACCATTTCCACACTTTAATTCTATAATCTTTTCTTTGCAATTTATTTTAGCATCATGCAATGTCAACCAATCCATACCCAAAATAACATCAAACTCATCAAACGGCAACAACATTAAGTCAGCCAGAAAGTAATGATCCCGAATCATTAAAGGACATTTCTTACATACTTTATCGACAGTCACACATTTGCCTAACGGATTCGACACTCTAATCATAAATTCTGTGTTCTCAACAGGTATATTCATACTAGACACCAATTTCATGCACACATATGAATGAGTAGAACCGGGATCAATCAAAGCAATAACATTAACATTATAGAGGGAAAATGTACCGATAATCACATCAGGTGAGGAAGCATCTTCACGTGCTTTAATAGCATAAGTTCTAGCCGGAGCCCTTCCTTCAGGTCTAACTGGTGCATCCCTGGCTTCATTCTTACTGCTTACTTCGCTCCCAGCTTTTCTTGGATATCTTCCTCTCGAATCCGCCCCACTTATTTTTGTATTCTGAAATTTTTCTTTTTCAGCTCTCTCTGGGCAGTCTCTAATAAAATGATCCGAAGAACCACATCGAAAACATTCATTTTCTCTACACGGACCAAAATGATTTCTACCACACCGCTGGCACTCAGGTTTAACAAATCTCGAGTTCCCTACACTGGCTGCCGAAGTAGTCTGGGATTTAGGACCCACATTTTGCTTCTTATAATTCCCATATGATTGCCCAGCTGAAGCTTGGGAACGAGGATTCATATTCCTTGACTTTCTAGGTTGCTGTGAAAATGAACCGCTCATCGGTCTTTTCTTCCAATTTCTAGTCTCAGCCTCTACCTTTTTCTTTTTTTTAAGTAATTCTTCGGCCTTACAAGCTCGATCAACCAATACTACCATTTCTTTTAATTCAAGAATTCCAACAAATACCTTGATGTCTTCGTTGAGCCCGTCTTCAAATCGTCGGCACATCTTGGCCTCTGTAGGAACATACTCTCTGGCATACTTACTTAATCGAACAAACTCTCTTTCATATTCTGTAACCGTCATATTACCTTACTTCAGCTCAAGAAATTCTTTACGCTTCTGATCAATAAATCTTTCACTAATATATTTCTTCCGAAACTCTTCTTGAAAGAATTCCCAAGTTATTTTCTCTTTCGGTACCACCGAAATCAAAGTCTTCCACCAATTATAAGCTAAATCCCTCAACAAAGATATAGCGCATTTCAAACATTCTTCAGGTGTACAAGATAATTCGTCAAATACCCGGATTGAATTTTCAAGCCAGAACTCTCCTCTCTCGGCATCATCATCAATATTTGCTTTAAATTCTTCGGCCCCTTGCTTGCGAATTCTATCAACTGGAGTTCTGTGAAATTTCATCAGATCCATACCTTGAGGCATCGGGGGTACAGGTTGAGGAATTGGGGGAGGTGGGGGAGGTTGTACATTTGGGTTCGTACGAACGAACTCAGTGTACCATGCACTCATCATTTGGAGAAAGGCTTCCCGACCCCTTTCTCCTCCTCCCTGACCAACAGTAGGAGGTGGATTTTCAGTCGGCACTGCTCCTTCAGTCGGAGCTGGCGCATTACTCTCTACTTCATCTTCTACAGCTGGATTGGGATCCATTTACTATAAAAAAAATCATTTAAAAAGGTCAGAAGTCGTGACACTATCACAATTTATACATATGGCATGTATAGCAAAATCCGTACATACAACACGTAGTCAGAGAACCGACTAAACCTACTCTGATACCACTAAATGTAACGCCCCCACACCCGAGACCATCGCCGGAGTCGAGTATGAGGTGTTACTAAGCTTAGTTTAACATTTTTAGAACTTTGGATTATTGTTTCTACATTCACAGCTTTTAAGCTACTTGCGTCAAAGTCACAAGAAAAATCATATCTCGAGTTACGAAACTCGAAATCAAGATCCATAAATTTTCCCTGAGTCTAGACTCATATACGTATCTACTAATGTTTTTCTAGAATTTTTGGTTGGGTCAATTAATACAATTTATTAGTTAAAGTTACCCCTGTTTCAGGACTCGACTGGTCTGACCTCTGTTTACTACAAACCACATTTCTCTCTGTAAAAAATTCATATGACTATGAGATTTGTTTTTACTAAAACTAGACTAAATAAGGATTCTGAGGATATAAAATATACCACCTAATTATATCTTTATAATTTATGATGAATTTCTAAAGTTGGAACAGGGGATTCAAAAACTGCTATGACCCTGTTTAACTAAAATTCAAATATATTCTAACATATAATTCCTTTACCTGTTTCATTTGTTTCATGCGAAACTAGACATAATAAGCTTCAATTTGATATGTAGTCCATCACCAAATTCAATTTCTATGATTTTTAGTAAATTTTGAAACTCGCGTCAGTGTTGCTGCAGTATTCTGTTTATGGCAAATTTCATCCTTTTTATGAGTTTTTATGCACTAAGTATCTTAATAGTTTTCCTTAACATCAAACATAATCTACACTAACCATTTTCATAATTTATCATTATCAAGCGTTTCCTCAACCATTCCACAACCATACCATAAGATCATTTTCACAAAATAGGTATATTGCTATACATGCCATACTTAAATTTACAAGCTATTTACCAAAAGTCTTCCGGATAGTGTGACTGAGCCTTCGACCTATCCCAACTCCTGAGCTGGCTTGTCCAAAACTACAATGAGTAAGAAGGAGGGAGTAAGCATAAATGCTTAGTAAGTTCATATGCAAATAATAAGTAACATAACAAACAGTTATACCAATCAACATTAGCATACATCACTAAAACACATATCACATTTCTAAACATCATTCCTCATCATCTTATTACCTTATAGTGGTTGTATCAATACTCAACCCAAGGGTTAAATACATACCTGTCCAAAATAACCATTTCACATCACTCACCAATACTTCTCTTTACATCTCGAATATTCCTCCATTGAGTAGAACTTTACCCGTTGAACACATCGGAATATAATTCGGATACATGGATAACTTGCACATAAGTGCCATATATGCAATCTAGCAATCATGTAACCCGCCCATAAGCGAACTCGGACTCAACTCAACGAGTTCGAGCATTCGCATCCATAAGTGAACTCGGACTCAACTCAACGAGTTCGGATGCCTAGTTACATCTCACGAACTCGGACTCAACTCAACGAGTTCGGACATTCGCATTCATAAGTGAACTCGGACTCAACTCAACGAGTTCGGATGCTCAACCATCCTAGTGACATGTCACTTGTATCCTAATCTATTCCTAAGGTTCAAACGGGATTTTTCTCGAACACTTATCCTTGCCGTCTTCCGTAGAATGCCGGAATCAATACTCGGTAACAATTATATTTAACAAGTAGCTCACATAATTTACATATTATTTGAAATTAACCACAAAGCATACATTTCATAATGAAATTCAGCATAACACATAATTAATATCAATAACTTAAAAATAAAAATTATGCTACATTATTTACACATGAACTTACCTTGGTACCAAAATACAAAGATTTTGCAATTTAGTCCACAATCTTTTCTTTTCCTCGATTGAGGTCGATTCCACGTCTTTCTTGATTATGGAGCTTGGAAGCTTGAAACAAACCCTAGCTATGGAGAACCCTTGAAATTTTGGCCTAATGAAGAAGATGGACAAAAATTGGCTTTTAATTTTGTTTTTAATTCATTTTAATAACTAAATGACCAAAATACCCTTACTACTAAACTTTCCAAAAATTCCTTCCATGTCCTAATTTTGTCCATGAACTTAAAATTGGTCAAATTGCTATTTAAGACCTCCTCATTAATATTTCAAAACAATTTCATACTAAAAACTTCTAGAATGCAAGTTTTGCAAATTATTCGATTTAGTCCCTACTTTCAATTTAAGCACTTTAGGCATAGAATTTCATCACGAAATTTTTACACAATCATGCAATCATATCATAATCATCAAAATAATTATAAAATAATTATTTCTATCTCAGATTTGTGGTCACGAAACTACTATTTCGATTAGGCCCTAATTCAGGATATTACACAAACAATCTCAAATCACTTTTACTTTTTCTTCGGTTTCCTTAGCCAAATCGACTCCATGAATCAGTTTTTCTCTGTGTTCAGCCCGATACAAAGGTGTTCGGCACTTACGTCCGTATAATGCCTCATAAGGCGCCATTTTCAAACCCTACCAATGGTAAGTACTTTTCCCAACTACCTTGAAATTCCAATACACAGCATCAGAGCATGTCTTCCAAAATCTGAATTACTAGCTCAGATTGACCATCAACCTGCGGATGAAAAGCAGTGCTAAAATTTAGCTTTGTATCTAAAGCTTCTTTAACTTTTTCCAAAATCGTGATGTGAATCTCAGATCTCTATTCAAAATGATCGACAAAGGTACTCCATAAAGTCTAACAATTTCACTAATGTACAATTCAGCTAACTTATCGAGTGAGTAATCAGTGTGTACCAGTATAAAATGAACCAATTTAGTCAACCTATCAACTACAACCCATATAGCATCTTTCTTTCTTGGAGTCAATGGCAAACCTGTCACAAAATCCATAGTAATTCGATCCCATTTCCATTCGGGAACCATGATGGGCTGAAGCAAACCTGAAGGTACTTGGTATTTGGCTTTTACTTACTGACAAATCAAGCATTTCGACACAAACTCTGAGATATCCTTTTTCATACCATTCCACTAATACATTTTTTTCAAGTCATTATACATTTTTGCGCTACTCGGGTGAACTGAAAAACATCTGTTATGTGCCTCATGTAAAATATTCTAAATTAACTCAGTATTCTTTGGAACACAAATTCTACCACGAAACCTCAAACAACCATCGGAGTCACTTTGAAAATCTGGTTCACTGTTTGACTCACACTGTACTTTCTTTGCCCGTAATTCTTTATCAACTTTTTGAGCATCACAAATCTATTGGAGAAAAGTCGGTCTAGCTCTCAACTCTGCTAGAATTGCACCATCAGCTGTGTGTTCATAGCTCTCAAATCAAATAAGGACTTCCTGCTCAGGGCGTCGGTGACCACATTTGCCTTTCCCAGATGGTAATCAATCACAAGCTCGTAGTCTTTTAACAATTCCAACCATATTTGTTTCCGCAAGTTCAAATCCTTTTGCGTCATTAAGTACTTAAGACTTTTATGATCAGTAAACACTCGACATTTCTCGCCATACAAATGGTGTCTCCAAATCTTTAACGCAAACACAATGGCAGCTAGCTCTAAATCATGTGTCGAATAGTTCTTTTCATGTGGTTTCAGCTGCCTCGAGGCATACACTATCACTTTGCCTTATTGCATGAGTACACAACCCAATCAATTCAAGGATGCATCATTATAAACCACAAATTCTTTTCCCGATTCAGACTGTACTAAAATTGGGGCCACAGTCAACAATGTCTTTAGTTTCTCAAAACTTTGTTGGCACTTTTCTGTCCATTCGAACTTGACATCTTTTTGTAGCAACCTCGTCATCGGAGTAGCAATCATGGAAAATCCTTTAACAAATCGTTGGTAGTAACCGGCTAAGCCCAAAAAGCTCCTAACTTTAGTTACATTCTTTGGCTGCTTCCATTCAACAATAGCAGAAATCTTACTAGGATTAACTCGGATACCATCACCTGAAACAATGTGGCCTAAGAATCCTACTTCTCGAAGCCAAAACTCACTTTTACTAAAATTAGCATACAACTAGTTGTCCCTCAAAGTTTGCAAAATAGTTCTCAAATGCTCAGTATGCTCTGCCTCATCTCTAGAATAAATCAGAATATCATTGATGAACACTACAAGAAACTTGTCTAAATATGGCCAATATATTCGGTTCATTAAATCCATAAACACAGCATGAGCATTCATTAGCCCAAATGGTATAATAAGAAATTTGTAGTGGTCATACCTCATTCTAAAAGTGGTCTTAGGCACATCCAACTCTTTAACTCGCAATTGGTAGTAGCCAGACCTCAAGTCTATCTTAGAAAACCATGTCGCTCCTTTTAACTAATCGAACAGATCATCAATCCTTGGCAAAGGATACTTGTTCTTCACTTTCACCTTATTGAGTTGTTGATAGTTAATGCATAATCTCATGGAACCCTTCTTTTTCACGAATAATATAGGAGCACCAAACAATGAAAAGCTTGGCCTCGCAAAACCTTTGTCAGTCAACTCTTGTAACTGTAACTTCAATTCTTTCAACTCAGCCAGTGCCATCCTGTACGGAGCAATAGAAAGAGGTGTTGTCCCTAGCATTAGCTCAATACCAAGTTCAACTTCTCTAGTTGGAGGCAAACCTGGCAATTCCTCCGGAAATACATCCATGTATTCACATACAACTGGCATTGATTCAATTTTCAATTCAGATTCCTTTGTATTCATCATATAGGCCAAATAAGCCTCACATCCTTTTCTCATACATCTCTGAGCAGATATCGAAGAAATCACAATTGGCAATCAATTCGACTCATCTGATTCAACCCAGAGGATTTCACCATTTTCACATTTCAATTCAATGATTTTCTATCTACAATTCACTATAGCATCGTGAAATGTCAACCAGTCTATACCCAATATAACATCAAATTTATCAACCCTAAATTCCTTGACTCCTTTCTTTCGAATTTTATCGACAGAGTTATATGGAATCTTATAAAATCCATTCCTTGAGGTACATGGGGTATTGGTTGAGGGTTTGGAAGGGGGTGGAAAAGGTTGAGCGTTTGGGTTCGTTCAAACGAACTCCGTGTACCAGGCATCCATCATATAGAGAAAGGCTTCTCAGCCTCCTTCTCCTCTGCTAACAGTCGTGGGTCTACTATAAGATGGCACTGCTCCTTCAGCGGGAGCAAGCATGTTACTTTCTACATTATCCGCCACTACTCTGTCGGGATCCATTTACTATATGAAAATAAATTTTAGAATCATCAGGACTTGTCACACTATCATAATATATGTATGGCATGTATAGCTAGACTCGTACACATGCTATGTTAATCCAACAATCAACTAAATACCACTAAATGTAACACCCCTTACTCATATCCTACGCCTAGACAAGGTACGAGGCATTACCGGACTTCATCACAAGCAACATACTCAATAGGGCCTTAAAGTTTTGTTTAAGACTAGAATCGTTCCTATCATGTGCATATTGTCCCTTATATAGGCCCATGAGGCCCAAAACATACATCGGAAGTAGTTCAGGACTAAACCAAAAACTTTAGAAAACGTTGGATAAATTAAGAAATTTTCTTGCTTTGGAGAGTCACACGCCCGTGTGGGTAGGCCGTGTGGTCACACACGCCCATGTGGCTTGGGACACGCCCGTGTCCTCAACCCGTGTAACACTCTAACTATGACATCATCAGCAAAATAAGGTCGCACAGCCAAGACATACGTCTGTGTGCTTAGGCCGTGTGGCGAATTAAATCCCAAAAATTAAGTGCAGAATTCACACGGCCTGGGCACATGCCCATGTCCTAAAATCGTATACTTCACATGACTAAGACACACGGCCGTGTCTTTGCCTGTGTGTTTACTACTGGGCATTCTATTTTGCATTTAATAGGGTGCAGGGGACACACGGCCGGATCACACACCCACGGGGCAGACCGTGTGTCACACACGGCCAAGACACATGCCTGTGTGTCTAACCATGTGGACAATTTCCAGACTAATATCCAAGGCATTTGTCACCCTTTATCACTTTCATACTTATACTCACTTCATGGCACACAAAATGGAACATTTAATTACTCAAGCATTAATGGAACATTTAATTACTCAAGCATTCACATTCATAGTTAGATTATGACTTGTTAATATCAACATACTACCAAATCAACCTATCATGCTTTATATGGCATTCCATACCAAATTCATATTTGTCTATCATCTTTATTATCTAACTTCCAAGTTGTACCTTTGTACCAAATTTACTATCAAACACATTAATCATAGTTCATATATCAAACATACATGTCATTCATCACACTCACTAGCCATAAGCAACCATAATCACATTAGAGCATAAACACATTTGCATGCATGCATTAATAATTAGGGTTACAACATAAATAATCAATATGAACCACCTCTCATGGCCCTATACTAAATAATCATAATACTTTCATGAGCCAACTCATTAGGCTAATCAATATGACACATAAAAAAAAGATCAAGCCCTATACATGCCTTATTCAAAATGATAAAACTAACTATACCCCAAAAAATCCAATTGATAGTGTGATCGAGATCTCCGACATCCACTGATCCTTTGAGCTAGCGTGGCGACACTATAAGGAAAGGAAAGGAAAAGAAAGGAGTAAGCATTAAAGCTTAGTAAGTTCACATGAAAATAAAATGCAATTTAAACAAGTATTAATCTTACAATTAACATAGTGAACATAGTCTTGCATTTTTATCAAATCTCTTAACTTGCTCATCACAAAGATACATTCTCACCACAAGTTCATCTCATCTCATGGCATTCTCATGAGTTCAATGTACATACCTGTGCCACATGCACATAATAACTTACTTTCTCACCTTTGATGCAATCATTAGGATTTACACATTGAGCTTCTCTTAGAATTCCCCTTGAACACTCAAAATACTATCGAATACATCGAAATCTCACACATAAGTATCTTATCTGTACCAATTGCTACCTCATAGTACATATCACATGTTGTCGATTTCGAGCTACTCACGGGTCTTCTCAAATGGGCTGTCAGGTTTCCACAACACATGCCAGACTACCTCGCCATAGGTAACATATATGAGACCAGTACCTGGATTCCAAAACATGTGTCATATATATATTACGAACTGAGACCACAACTCAATGAGTTTGGATGTCTTATATATCATGAACTCAGACCAAAACTCAATGAGTTCAGAATACATAATTCCTAGTGACATGTCACTTGTATCCTAAACTATTCCTAAGGTTCAAACAACATTCTTTGATACCACATTTCTGTCATACTTGCTCGTAACGTAAATTTCAATACTCATAGCATCAATAACATAATCATGGAATAATCAAAGCATAATTCTCGATAAGATATTTGGCAATAAACACACGATATAACATCATGTTAAATATGTATATATTTACCATACATGCAATATGAAAGGATTTAAAGTATAGTACATGTTGCATTACTTGCAAATGAACTTACCTTGGTACAAATCAATTGAAACGAGCCTAATTCTCGTAAACCTTATTTTTCCACCGATCTAGACTCGAATCACGTTTTTTTAATCTATAATTACAAATTCAACTTGTTCAATACATACATTGTTCATATCGACCCATAACACATACTTTGGTAAAATTACCCCTTTTACCCCTAACTTTTTACTTATTTACACTTTAGTCCCTAGGCTCGTAAAATCAAATACATGCATTTTCTTGGTTACCCAAGCCTAGCCGAACCTATATCATGCTCATATTAGCCCACATTTTTTTCTTTATTTCACATTTCTACTACTTATTTTTACACCTTTTTCAAACAACTCCTTTTTAGGTGTTTCCACTAAAATCACTTAGTAAAAGGTGTTTATTACACATCGAACATTCATACTCCTCCACTAAACATCAAAATACAACCATGTCACACATGGTTCAAGTTTCATACATGAACCCTAGCTCAAAATAATGGTAGAAATAGCTAGATCGGTTGATGGCAACTTCAAAAATGTAAAGAACATTAAAAACGGAGCTTAGGAGCACTTACAATCAAGCTTGAAAATGTTGAAAACCCTAGCTATGGTGCCCTCGAAATTTTCGACTAAGGTGGAAGAAGATGGACAAAATTTTGATTTACTTTTCCCTTTTTATTTTTTTGTTAACCAAATGACCAAAATGCCCTTAAGACTTTTCTTTCAAATTTTTCCTATTCATGCCCATTTTTGTCCAAAATTTTAGAACTTGGTCAAATTGCTATTTAAGGACCTTTAATTAATAATCCAATGAAATTTCAGGCTTAAATCTTCTAGAACATATGTTTTGTAACATATTCAAGTTAGTCCCTAAAGTTAATTCGGACACCTTAGGCATATAATCTCTCCATGAAAATTTCACACCATCATGCAATCATGTCATGGATCATCAAATAATCACAAAATTATTATTTCTATTTTAGATTTTTGGTCTCGAAACCACTATTTCACTAGACCCTAATTTGGGATGTTACTGGTTTGTTGATGGGTTGAACGAGGATATTAAACTTTTAGTCGGAATTCTAAAATTGAAAGAATTTGTTGTCTTGGTTGACAGAGCTTGCAAAGCCAAGGAGCTTAGTAAAGAAAAGAGAAAAGTAGATTCAGAGGCAAGAGCTCATAGTACCATAACACGTCATAGAATAGCTTGCAAAGCATTAAGCTCACATATAGAGAACATTAAGCATAAAACAACAACGTAGTAGACTTAGGGTTCGCACACCGCATATATATACATTTACATATAATAGATAGAACAAAAATTTTTAATGCAAAGGTATGTATTTATTTTTTATATAAAAACCCACGCATGCATGCATATAATACAAAACCCTTTTAATGCAAATTTATGTACATATATTATTTATAATAACCTTTGCGCATGCCTTTATTGTATATAATAATTCCATTTTACATCAATGTATATATATTACATAAATTAAAAGACACAAACTGTAACGCCCCAAAAACCTAAGTATCTATTTTTGTATGTTGTGTGCGTAAATGTATGCTTGCTTCAGTGGTTGAGTGTCCTGAGGAGTGTTGGAGGAGTCTTGAGTTCAAGCTTTGGCTTGTAAAAAATTTTAGTTTTTCTTGAATAAACCCTGGCCTATTAGCAGTAGGGTTCTTAAATAAATGTTTGTAAATCATGTCAATAAAAAGCCTACTGATATAGTGGTGAAAGGCATGTGGAATGTTCTAAGGGATCTGAGGTTCAAGGCTTGGTAAAACTGGAGGAGCTTTTTATTTTGCCATTAACGTTAGGGAGGTGTTGTTGTTTGATTAAAATTGAATGCTTGAGGAGTGGGGGAAGTTGAGGCCGAATTCTAGGTGCATGTTGGAGAGAATTTCGGCTAGATGGGATATGAATAGGTGGGATATGGTTGAGAAATCTTAGGAGTGTTATGGGGAGAGAAGTTAGGAGAGTTTGAAGAAAGTAAGGAGGGTGTTCCGAAGTGGGACTCTCCCTCTTAGGAAAATTCGGCTTTGGCAGTTTGTAGGTGTGATCATTTTGGTTTTTCAATTTTATTTTACTTGTTTGCCAAATTATGTCATAGTTATTGCATTTTCTTCCTTTCTTTGGGTTTTCTTTGGTGGTACTCTTCTTAAGGGTGGATTGTAGCATAGAACTTTCGGGGTTTGACAAGTTTCTTCTCTCGGTTTCTTTTCTTGACCGAACTCCTCCATTCTCTCCCTCTCTCATTTGTTTTGCTTGACTAAATACCTCTTTTTGGTCCCTTATCCGGTTTTTCTTCCTTCTCTCAATTTTGTTTTCCCTCTTTGTGTTTTGGCTGAATATCACTTGCCTCCTCTCCCTCTCCATCCATTCGGTTTTCATTGCTAGTCTATTGTTCTTTTTCTTGTTGGAGCCGAATCTCTCTATACTTGTGTAAGGTAACTGATTTTGATTATTTGGGTTGTTGAATCCTTGGCTTAGATTCAGACCTACTATTGCCATTATGTTAGGGTCCACAGTTATTCTTTTCCCTCTTCCTCTCTTTGTCGACATAAGCTTACTCTCTGATACTATCTTTTATCCACCGTTTTTGACAAGGGTGTGACTATTCTTCGTGGGACTCAATTCTAGAGTGTACCTTTGCAAGCCAAATACTTCTAAGTAGTGGTAAGTTATTATTCTTTCAGTTCTAATCATTTTCATTCACGGTCTCAGTTAACAAGGTGGTAATGCTATACAAATTTTGTCAAGGTTTGGAAGGCAGCTTTGATCAAGGTTAAAGAGAGAAACCGCTTACTATTCAAGGTAGGAACCATTACCATTTTGAATTAGGTGCTATGTGTGGATGTTAATTTTAATGATTTAAGGACTAACGTAGGGTTATGACTGAATCTAGGTTTGGCATCGTAGGGATTTGCTCACTTTTCATAAACAGTTATGTAATAACATTACTTTTATTGTGAAACGGCAAAAGCTGGAAAATTGGCATCATCGATGCCACACAGGTGTGTGCTCGCTCGTGTGGTCATCTAAACGTAAAAGTGTGAGCATGTGATTGTGGAGACTACCATAAGCAGTTTCGTGGGCTTAGGCCTTGTTGGGCCATGTTGGGCCGAAATGGGTCGTGTGGGCCCCATGGGCTAGTGGGCCCCACATGGGTAAACCACACGGATGTTCAGAGATTATTGGGCTAACTGTGTTGTTTACACGGGAAAGACCATTATTTGGGCTTATTGGGCCACACGAGTGTGAGGGCCCACAAGGGTCATATTATGGGCATGGGCCTATTTTCACTATTTAATTGTTAAGGTTGCACGGGTCGCACGAGTCGACTGTGGAGCTACTGTTGGGTTAGTAAGTACACCTAGACCCTAATTTATGTTATGACTATTATACCCCTATGACGTAAATGACGAAAATACCCCTATGTGATATATGAATGTTTGAGCATGCGATCTTATTTATATATGTTCATTTATATTATGTTGCATTGCATTGGGGTGGGACATATGATATTGGAGGAAGTATACTGAAAGCCTATAAGCCTATTATTGGAAACTCTGCTGCAAATACTGTTAGTGCTACAACCGGTACTATATTTTGGTGTAGGGATGGGTGGGTCGATTTTATCCCCACATGGAGTGTAGGGCTGGACAGAGTGGAGTGTAGAGGATAGATGGGTAGGATCTTTGTATGCATTTCTGATACTATACTGAAATGGGCTAAGGCCCACACCGATACTGTTACTGTATTGGGCTAAGTCCCACACTGATATTGCGACTGATATGGGTTTAGGCCCAGACTGTTCAACACTGTATGTTTGACTATTTGATAAATAAGGATTACACACTGAGTTTTCATAAACTCACCTTTTTTGCCTATCTGTACAGGTAATCCTTAGGCAGGTCGGTGCTGCAAGGGACTCGGAGATGGCCACACCATTGATTATGTTTTCATTTTGAATTTAGTAAAAGTAGTTTTATATGGATAAATTTTATGTAATAAGGCCATTTTAAATTTTCATTTAATTTGGGGATTTATTTAATTTGACTTATATCTGCTAGCAGTAGGACTCGGATTTTCAAAAGGTAATTGGTTTTCAACTGTTATGCCACGTAACTGGTTTCAAAAGCTTCCGCAGCGAACAATGTTTTAAAACATAATAAGTTAGCTTTTCATAAAGATCAAAAAGAACGTTTTAACACAAGTGGACTTTTCTAATAGAACTATGTTTTTTCAAAACTCTCTCCAACGTAACATCACAGATGCGACCATAACGTCTAAGCCAGGTTTGGGGTGTTACACAAACCTATATATAATATATAAAAGTACACACAAATTATACTATATAACAAACTTTAGAGGCCTATAAATATTATATATTTAACCTAACCTGGACGAATGTATACATTTTACTCAAGGCTCACATAGCATGTAAAAACACATAGACATTGATTCATGCTAAGAGTTCGCACAATGCATAGATGAGGTTTGTACAATGCATAGAAAAGGTTTGCACATACACATGTTCAATTCACAACATAAGATAGGGTTCGCACGTCATACTTGCTTTCAGTAAAGTGCAACCTCGTTTTCAAATGCAGTATATAGTGTACTCACCTTGTTCACCACAATGTCGATTATGTGACATTTTCCTTCCCTTTTTCTCTGCTAGTCGATGTTCCTCTGGTATTTTCAACTTCGCATGAAAAACTATACATCACATATTGTCTAAAACAATTTAATTCATTCTCTACTCAACAATAGCCCATTACGTACATTATCTCTTGCAAATTTTTATTGTTCTAATACTTACCCCATTTCCTAACCTTTAACCCTCCTAACGTACATATATTTGTTGATATAGACTGTTAATTAAATGTTAATCTCATCTAACTCTTTCCTTTAAGAATCAGTCACTATTCATCGTCTTCCTCAAGAACAAAACCATTTTAAACAACATTTCTTAGCTTCGCCAGCTTCAATCCACCATTTTCATGAAGCCAAATCATAAAAAAAACACAGATTATTTATCTTTGCTAACTAAACCATAGATAATTTAGTCAAAAGCATTTCATGCATATTTGATATGAAAATAGATTGTTTACCTTTGGTCTTGCTGTCTTTCATGACTTTCGAGTGGTCCACTTAATAACCGAACCAAAGTTTAAGAAGAAAAAGTTGGTGTTTTACTTGAGAAATTAGAGAAGAAAATGGTGCTTGGTTGCTTAGAAAATGTAATGCACAATAAATTTTGAAGGAAAATTAACTTCCAAATGCAACAGCTTTTGAAATGACGAAAGTGTAAAAAGAAAGAAAATAATAAAAAGGAAATTAAAACATGAGAAGCAAATGAATAGTGATAGCTTATATAGCCAAATTCATTTATAAACTTGGTTTATTTATCCTATGGATCCCTCCTAATTCTACCCTTTTTTTTAATAAATCCCCCACTAACCATTAGTCTTAATTTACCTATTTAAGTTCTCTACTTTGCTATTATTCCTATTTAGTCCTAATTACTAATGTGATTTCTATTTACTCTATTTTTAATCTATAATTTAGTGGTCAATAACATCGATCCCATTTTCAGGATGTGACAATCTAAGGTTGAGATAAAAATGGGTAGGTATGGTTAAAATTAATACATACCTACAAGGCCGAAAAGTATAAAATAATGTGCTGCAAATATGAGGAAACGTATGGATGCGAACACTGCTCCAAAATTTCTTGCACAAAATATCATATATGTTAAGATTAAATCACTATTTGGATCTAATTTAATAACTTTTTTACATTGGAGTCTGAACTTTTTTTTTCCAAAGTTAGGTTCTGAGCTTAGTAAATTGTTATCACATTGAGACTTGAATTAGGTAATCGTTTCGACCTTGGGGCTTGAAATTTTTTTTATCCAAGTTAGTCACTGAACTTGACAATTGTTCCCACACTAAGGCCTAAACTCTAGGGTTTTTAAGGACTAACTTGAACCAAAAAATTTCAAACCCCATTGTGAGAACAACTTCAAAATTCAAGGTTTAATTTAGATAAAAAATCCAAGCCCCAAAATAGAATCAATTGTCAAATTTAAGGTTTAGGGTTCCACAATAAAGGAAAATTTTTCAAGTTCAGATCTCAAAAAGTAATTTAACCCTTTATATTACCTAATTTTTTTCTTTTCAACGCATTTTTAAATATGAATATAAGTATGATTGTTCAAATATATATATAAAAAGATCGAGCATATCAATGTTGGACATATACCAAATATAGAGAAAAACATCATGAAGCCAACAATTATCTAATCAACTCAGTGACTTCCAACTCGGGTTAATCCTAGGAGTCTGACATTTTCCCTGAAACATAACTATGATATCGCCAATAAGGGATTGGTCCTTATTGAAAGGCCAGTGAGGCCTTAAGTTGGAGTTTCATAAATTTTGAGTTTAATCTAGTGAGGATTTTCTTCAGTTATACAATGGTTTTTGGGTAACTTGCTCTCGATTTTTCCTCCAGAAGGGCTTGTTTGATTGATAGTTATGTTAAACTGACATACCTGCCATCCAATGCCATGGTTTAGTATGTAAGCCGGAGGAGGAGTCACTAATTCATTACAATGATAGGTCGTTTATTATATAGGCTATTGGGATAACATAAGCATTAGAACCTCCAATAACAGCTGGCAACCTTGTCCAAAAAGTACTTGGACAATCGTGTTATCATTTAAAATTTTGGCTATTAGGTTTATTTTTTTATCCACTTTGTCACTTGAATTTGACAATTAAATTCCTTTTGGTCTTTGAATTTAAGGTATTATCGTTTAAAATTTAAAAATTTTATATAAATTTTCAAGCGATGATTACATTCATTGTCAATATGAAATAACCTGAATTTGGGCCTAGTCGAAACAGTGGTTTCAGGACCACAAATCTGACGTATAAATGTTTATTTTTTGGATATTTTATGACTTATGATGTGATTTCATGATTGTGTGAAAGTTTTGGTAAGAAATTTTATTGATAAGTGCTTAATTGGATATTTAGGACTAAATTGTAAAAGTTGTAAAAAATGTGTTCTAGAAGCTTTGGATATGAAATTACAATGAGATGTTAATTAGAGGTCCTTATTTAGTAATTAGATCATTATATTTCAAGTTGGACAACAATGGACATGGCTAGGTAAAATTTCAAAGAAAGGCCTTAAGGGCATTTTGGTCATTTGGTAAATTAATGAAATAAAAAGGGAAAATCAAGCCCAAATTTGTGTCATCTTCTCTACCTTGGCTGAAACTTGCAATGAAGCCATAGCTAGTGTTTTTCCAACTTTCAAGCTTGATTGTAAGTACATCCTAGCACCGTTTTTAATTTTTTTATGTTTTTATAGTCGATTTTAACCGATCTACCTATTTCTAAACATATTTTGAACTAGGGTTCAAGTTTGAAAATGTACCCATGTGTGGTATGCTTGTATTTTGATGTGTTATGGAAGAAAATGAATGTTTGATGTATGTTAAACCACTTTTACTAAGTGATTTTTGGTAAAATTGCATAAAAAGGACCTATTTGTAAAAGTTAATAAAATGGTAGTAGAAATGTGAAATAATGAAATATGTGGGCTGTTATAAGCATGTATGAGGTTCAACTAGGCTTGGGTTCCAAGAAATTGAATACATTTCATTTTACAAGACTAACGACTAAAGTGTAAATATGTGAAAAGTTAGGGGCAAAATGGTAATTTTGCCATAGTATGATTTTGAGATCAAGTTGAATAATGTAATGATTAAATGAGTTAAACGTGTTATTATAGATCAAGAAAGACGAGTTTTAGATCTTGGTCGAGGGAAAAACAAGGTCATTGACGATTAGGTCCATTCTCGTTGTTTTTATACCGAAGTAAGTATGTATGTAAATAATGCATCGTTAAAATTATATTCTAAATGCTTAAAAAAATATTGCATGAATTGTTTAATTATTTTACGATCAATCTGATTGGCCTTTGAACAAATTGACAAAGTTCCAATAAGTGAGTTAATCCCAGTTGAACCTTAGGAATAGATAGGATACAAATGTCATGACATTAGGGTTACAAAGGTTACTTGTAAGACCATATCTGGGATATGGCATTGATATGAGATGTCATGTAAGACCATAACTAGGCCATTGGCATTGATATGAGATTCTATGTAAGACCATATATGGGATATGGTGTTGGTATGGTACTATGTGTATGAGATTCCCGAGTATCTTTTAGTATTCCAAGTGGCTCAATAGGAAAAAGTTAACGAAATGAGCCAAAGATGAATAAGGAAATATGTATGAGTTGATACAAGTATGTATACAGAACTTATGAGCAATGAGATCTAAAGTAATAAAATTTTAGTAAAGATATGATTGAATAAGTAAGAATTATGTTATATTAATGATGTTTGAGATAATTTACAATATGAAAATCATATATGAAATGTTTATTTATGATGTTATTTATTTGCATATGTACTTACTAAGCTTTAAAGCTTACTCCCTTTCCTTTCCATTTCTTATAGTGTCCCCAAGCTAGCTCGGGACCAAGGTCGTCGGAGCTCGTTCCACACTATCAATCAATCATTTTGGGTATAAATGGATTTTAGCACTTTGAGTCATGGCATGTATAAGGACATGGTCTTTTTTTATGTGTCATAATTGGTTGGTCAAATTTGTTGGCTAAAATGTTAATGATTTATTTTGTATATGGCCATGAGATGTGGCCTATAATGGTTAAATTGTGTTTGTGAGTTTATTTCTATAATTAACCTTGTGCAATGCTAATGCCATATGTGATGTGTGATATGTTTACTTGGTGAATGATGGCGGTGATTCATTTGTTTATACTTGTGTTTGATGGTTATGGGAAATGAGAGAATGATATATGAATCATGAATGTGTATGATGTGTGGATGTGTGATATTGCTTATGATTGAATTTTTAATATGCATGAATGAATGCTATGGGATATTTTTTAAGTATTGGTGTATGTAGGGTGGCAAATGGCTTGGAAAATAACCTTATATTTGTCCACACGGGTAGACACACGTTCATGTGTCTAGGCCGTGTGCGACACACGGTTAGCCCTATAGGCTTGTAATTAGGCCGTTTGTCTCCTGCATCCTAAATTTCTAGAAACAGAATGCTCAAAATTGAGCACACAGGCATAGACATGGGCATGTGTCTCGACCGTGTGGACAACATGGCCTCATACATGGGCATGTGCCCAGGCCGTGTGAAGTCTACCTCTATTTTATGAAAAATCATGATTTTTATAATTATCTCATAGGCTAAGCACACGAGTGTGTGGCTTGGCTGTGTGACCCAAATTTATGCATGAAGTCATAAACAGAGAGTTACACGGGTTAGGGACACGGGTGTGTGTAACCACACGGCCTACCCACACAGGTGTGTCCCTAACCACACGGGTGTGTGACCCCTATTTAAGGCAAAAAATTTTATAAGTTTGTAAAATTTTCAAAACTTCTTAGTTTAGTCTCGAACCGCCTTTAACGTATGTTTTGGGCCTCGTAGGCTCGTATTAGGGTCGTTTTGTTTGTTTATGATTGGATTTAATTTGGATGTATATTTTAAGTCTCGAAAATGTATGATTGATGTGAGATAAGTCCAATAATGCCTCGTACTTTGTTCCAACGTGGAGCATGGTTAAAGGGTGTTACATTTTAATGGTATCAAAGCTATGGTTTAGTCAATTCTTGGACTAACATAGCGTGTGTACCAGTCTAGCTATACATGCCATAAATAATTTTGATAGTGTGATGACTCCTGACAATTCAAATTGTGTTTTATATTATAAATGGATCTCGAACGAGCAGTTGCTGACGATATAAAGAGTAACGCGCTAGCTCCCGCTCAAGGGGTAGCGCCTTTCGATAGTAGGCCCGAGACTGTCAGTCCGATAGGAGAGGCTAGAAAAGCCTTTCTTAAGATGATAAATGACTGGTACACCGAGTTTGTTCGGGCAAACCCTCCTCCACCCCTGCCTATTCCTCAGCCTATTCCCATAGCTCCTCGAGGTACGGACATGTTTAGATTGAGTAAGCCCCTAGTTGACAAGATCTGAAAGTATGGGGCATTAGATTTAGAGCTAATATTGATGATGACCTCGAAAGGTTAAAATTCTAGTTGGAAAATTCTATCAGAGTATTTGATAAGTTGTCTTGTACACCCAATGAATGTCTGAAATGTGCTACATCGCTTTTGAGAGACTCTACCTATCAATGGTGGAACACATTGATATCTGTGGTACCTAGAGAGAGGGTCACTTAGGAATTTTTACAAGAAGAGTTTAAGAAGAAGTACATAAGTCAGAGGTTCATAGATCAAAAAAGAAAGGAGTTCCTAGAATTGAAGCAGGGTCAGATGACTGTGATAGAGTATGAACAGGAATTCATCCGACTTAGTAAGTATGCTCATGAGTGTTTCTCCTCAGAGGCTATCATGTGTAAGAGGTTTGAAGATGGACTGAATGAAGACATTAAATTACTTGTTGAGATTCTTGAGATAAAAGAGTTTGTTGTGCTAGTGGATAGGGCTTGTCAAGTCGAAAAACTAAGAAAGGGGAAGAAAAAGGCTGATATTAAGACGAGGGATGCTAGAAAAAAATTAATGAGTAGGTCATTTCAGTCTCAGCCTAAGAAATCAAGGAATTTATTCGATTGAATGTTTCAGCTGGATATTCACACAGAGATCGGGGTAAACAACATTTAGGTTCCAAAGCTTAGACTGCTTCGGTAGCAAGTGTGGGAAACGTTAGATCCAACAGACCCAAGTGCCAATACTATGTAAAAGACATCTTGGTGAATGTAGGATACATGATCGAGCTTGTTTTAAGTGCGGGTCACAAGATTATTTTATCAGAGATTGCCCAGAAAAGGCCAAGAAAGATCAGTTTCAGAATGTAAGACAAAGTAATACTACTATCAGAGGGAGGCCATCAAGGAACCTTGTACATGGAACCAGTAGTAAGAGTGCGGCTAAGGACTTAGCTGTAGGATCAGAGGTTCGAGCTCCTGCTAGGCCTTATGCTATTCGTGCCCATGAGGACGCGTCATCTCCCGATGTGATTACTGGTACTTTTTCTCTCTATGATACTACTGTTATTGCATTGGTTGACCCTGGGTCGACACATTCTTACATTTGTATGAACTTGGTAACTAGTGAACGTTTGCCTGTTGAGTCCACTGGATTTATGATTAAAGTGTCAAACCCCTTAGGCAAGTGTGTGCTAGTTGATAAGGTTTGCAGAAATTGTCATTTAATGATTAAAGGCTACTGTTTTCCAGCTGATTTAATGTTGTTGTTGTTTGATGAATTTGATGTTATATTGGGTATGGACTGGTTGACTTTGCATGATGTGGTAGTGCATTGCAGATGGAAGACCGCCCGTTCTTAGCCCGTGTGCTCAATACTAGGCATTTTGTTTTTTAAAATTTAAGTGTAGGGGACACATGCCTAACCACATGCCCGTGGGGCGAGCCATATGTCACACATGCCTAGACACACACCCGTGTGTTTGCCCGTGTAGACAAAATGAAACCATTTCTTAGCTCATTTTTCTCACCCAATTTTTGCCAAAGCCTACTACAACACTTGCATGCATATACCAGCCAATCCAAGTATTGAAACCGAGCCTTTAACGCCTCAATTTTTGGGATTTTCGGGATTTCTATGATTTTTAATGAATTTTAAAAATTCTGTGTTTTAATTGTCTGTAGTAGGTCTGAGTATGTTAGTGGGCCTTTAAAAGGCCCAAGAGTAAATCCAATCCGAGGCAATTTCTGAATTCCCAATTTTAAAAAGAGAGAGTACTGGCGTTGAAGGCTTTTAAATTAAAGATGGTAAATTAGGGCACAAGGGACCTATGGTAAATTGGCATGTGACGCCACATAAGGTATAGGGGGAGTGGCGTGTAGATGTTTAGGGGGAGCCAAGGTTCGAGCCATAAGGTAAGCAAATAGGGTATTTATTTTTGTGAACAAAAAGGGGATGTGATGGAACTCAAGAGGGAACTCTGTTAGGGAGAGTTTAAGCTGGTAAGGGGATTGAGTAAGGATAAGAGAAGGGATGAAATTTAGGAGCTGATCAAGGAGCAAGAGTTGGCCGGCCAAGGGTCTTTAGCATAGGAAATTCGGCTAGGTCATTGAGTGTTAAGAATTTCGGCTTTTGGATGGGTGGCTGCCGAATTCTTTTTGTTCTTTTGCTAGAAGCCGAACTTACACCCTACACATGTGCCGGATCCTCCTCTTCAAGAACAGAATTCTTGTATCTTCTTCCCTTTCTTTCGGTCATTTGTATCCTTTTTCCCCACATAGCCGAACTTGGAAGCCCTCACTGTGCCGTTTCTCCATAACTGAATACTACTTCCCTTCTCATCTTTTCTTTCTTTCATGTTTTCTTTTCTCCATAGTCGAACCCATACCCTTCTCTTTCTGTCTCTTCCCTTATTTTCCTTTCTTCATTATTTTTCAAAAGCCGAATCCTGCTACAGCCGAACCCCTTTTCCCTTTTTCTTTCAAAACCCGAAAACCTTCATATCTACGGTGTAAGAAGCGAATCTTTGGGCTATTTGAACCTATCTCTTCAGACTACGATAGATCGGGGTTAGAATCATAGATAAGAACACTCTCTTGGGCAGAACAACGATTGGTAAGTATTCAAATCAATTTCATTAGTTATTCATGGTTTAAGAAAAAGCCGAAACCCCTTAAGGGTGACTAATGTTTGGACTAAGGGAATTTTTCCTCTTTATTTTGGCTTTGTATGCACTAGCGTGGACAAAGGGGGCGTACAGTGAAGGGCTTGAAGGTTAACTCGGTTGGACATCTAGATCTAACCTATATTTCGGCAGAAAGGTAAGAACTTTGGGGTTTAAAGCATTGTTGGCCGAATATGGTAAGGGGTCTAGTACGTAGCTTGCTTTTGATATTTAGACTGACGTTTTAGTAACTTATTGTAGGCAACTCGTGTGTGGATCTCACTAACGTATCATTACAGAATAAGTGTATAAACGACACTCACTCATAGACTAGATCGGCAAAAGTCGAAAAGCTGAAATGCCGAAAAGCCGACATTTTGTGAACTTGCGAACGTGCGAGCGTTCGTGAGGTGGTTTGTTTGTTAGTTTTGGTAATCACAAGCGGTATGATTGCAGAGTGCGCAATTTTGTGCACTACGGTATGTTTGGGCTTAATGGTCCAAAAAAAGTAAATGGGCCAACGGGCCCAATTCGGTAATAACGCTCAGTAAGTGTTTCTGTGGATGCGTTAATGGCTGTAATATGTATGTAAACCCTAAAATAGGTAAATTTACTAAAATACCCTAAGTATGGAAATTTCCATTTTACCCTTGGGTGCAAAATGACCATTATACCCCTAGGGTTAATTCTGACTGAAATGCATGATATTCTGATTCTGTCTGTTGTATGCCATGACATGTATATCTGTTGCATGGGATATGGGTTATAATAATGGAGGAAGCGTTCTGGTGGCTCTGCCATAAATATCTGATCTGGTGGCTCTACCACAAATATCTATTTCTGGTGGCTCTGTCACAATTATCTGTATCTGGTGACTCTATCACAATATCTGTTCTGGCAGCCATGCTGCATACTTGTGACGTGTACACGGATGGGTGGGTCGAGTAATCTCCCCACATAGTGTAAGGTTGGCACGAGGGTGTATACAGATGGATATGGGTTGGGTTTTCTGCATCTGTTCTGTCTCTGTTATGGGCTATAGGCTTATTCTGAATTCTGTATAGGGCTAAGGCCCAACTTAATCTGTTTCTGTGGTTTGAACTGAACTGGACTATGGTTGGGTTAATTTGCACACTAAGTTTCCCAAACTCGCCCCTTAATTTTATCCATGCAGGTAACCCCCAACCATAGTGGACTTAGAGCTGTGAGGGATTCGGAGTGGCCACACGTACTGCAAACTTGTTTTTCTTAGTTTTTATTTACTTTAATTATTTTGGGTTTAAGTTGTAATAAGGCCGCTTTAATTATTTTTAATTGTTTGGGTTTGTTTTGTTAGCTTAGGCATGATATTGATTTAAATGTTTGAAATTGAATAGCTCTAGGGCGTGTTTTAAAAGAAATTATTCGATTTCAAAATATCGTGAAACAAGACAAAGCTTTCGTAACAAAAATGTTTTCAAAAAAATAAAAAAAAAGATAATAAGTGTTTCAAACGGATAAAACGAAATGGTTGCTTCTAAACAATCGCTCATTTAAAGTGTGGCAATGGTGGTGTGCATGTCTAGGAGTGGATCCATGGAGAGCTTGGTACTTAAGCAGTCTAATAGACTCACCTTCTCTTTTCTGGTATCCTACCTGGTGCACAGCTTCCATTCACTTTAATTTAAAACAAAAATATTCTTTGAACTCTAAGAAAAGATTTTAAACAAAACATGACTACACTAGTAACGTTTCAATGTGACACGTCAGGTTCTGCCGTAACGTCTGGGCCGGGTTTGGGGTGCTACAGAGCCAAATCAAACATTTACCATAGTAACATATTGCATACAATTTAGGTTGGTGAAATTGTCTACATGGCCAAGTTTACACACATGTACATTTTACAAAAGTAATATCTTCAATTTGTTCATTCATTTTATTACCATACTTAACCACTTTCATCCACACATCAACATGTTAGGCCATATAGGGTACATCTAAAAATGCATTAATACACATCAACATGTTAGGCCATATAGGGTACATCTAAAAATGCATTAATACAAGCTATCACTAGCCACTCCAATGGCAAGGTTACAAAAAAACAAAACAAGCCATCATTGGCCAAATAGGCTTATACATGCCATTATATCAAAATGATAGTTTCTTTTATACCCAAAATGAAAGTTTCTTTTATACCCAAAATGAGATAGTTTATAGTGTGATAGACACTCCAACCGTCCTCTAACCTTCGCGAATCCACGAGCACTATAAAATAGGGAAAATTAAACAGACTAAGCATTATATGCTTAGTAAGTTTGTAACAGCCCATTTTCGGTGAAATCAAAACAGTGGTTTCAGGACCACAAATCCAATCCAAAAATAAAATATATATATTTTTATTTTATTACGTGGTCCGTAATATGTTAGAAAAGTCATCAGAAAATTTTGATACGAAAATTTTATTGATTATGTGCTTAATTAAGAAAAGGACTAAATCACATAAAATGTAAAAGTTGAAATCTAGTAGCTATAAGGATTAAATAGCTATGGGATTCAAAACTTGAGATCCTTATGTGGTAATTACACCATTCTTTAAAAGTTAGTAGATGTTTTGAGATGACTCATCCATGGAAATTTTAGAAAAGGGTAGGGACTAAATTGGAATTCAACTAAATTTGTTAATAAAAAAGATGAAAAGAAAATAAAAATCATATTTTCTCATCTTCTTCCCCAAAATAAAATATGGAAACCCAAGGAGAGAGAGAAGAAACTTTCTTGGCCAAACTGGGTAAGTTTTCTTGTCTCGTTTTTAATAATTTTGATATTTTTGAAACTGGGATAGTCGAATCTATCTATTTGGGGGATTAATTTGAAATTTTATCAAAGTATGAATTTGGGTCATGGATGAATATGCTGGAAATTTGAAATTTATGGAAGAAAATAAAAGTTCTTTTATAGATAAACAACTTTTACAAAGTTATTTTTGATGAAAACATGATTTATGGACTAAAATGTAAAGTTGTAAAATTGAAGAAAAATGCTGAAATTTTATGAACACATGCGTTGTAAATTCTATCATGGGATTTTAGTTAGGCTTGGAATAGAGAGTAAATTGCACGAGCATCATTTTTCGAGCTTAGGGACAAAATGGGAATTTATGAAAAAGTTAGGGCAAAATAGTAATTTTGCCTGGGAAAATGGCAAAATGGTAATGTTGTAAATTTGGAGTAAGAATGAGGAAAAGAGGAAAATGTCGAATTAGTAGATGTTGTACACAAACCTTTGTCGAGGTAAGTTTGTGTAACTAAATTCTGTTTATTTACATGTTTGCATTTGATTGTGTTTATGTAAATCGTATAAATGTTATGAATATGTGAAATTATTACATATCCGATCAAGCTCGATAAATAAAAATGCTTAAATTAAATGAAAATGTCCGATAGATAATAATGGATAAACGATGAAAATGTTACTTTTGTGCTTGGAATTTATGTGGAATGTGATCATTTGAATTATATGGATGTTATAAACGTACGAAATAATCACATGCAGGAAAATGCTTGAAAATATTAAGTCAATTTTAATAAGTGAATATCGATGGATAAATGTAATTTTCCAAAATGAATGAGGTCCTACATTTGTTGTTGACGGAATTTAGCTTGGAGGAGTAATCCATTGACCTCATTTCTGAATGGATTTAGCCCGAACGGGTAATCCTGATATAAGTCCTCTCGAGCATAAGTTATGGAATGGATTTAGCCCGAATGGGTAATCCAGATCAAGCTCTTTAGAGCATATGTCATAAAAAGGATTTAGCCTGGACTGATAATCTTGTTGTATATATGTGTGGCTCGAGAGTGTACTCTCTGAAATAGTACCTTATGATGATGCTTGTATATGAAAATTATTTGATGAGAATGTTCATCCTTGAATTATAGACTTGTACACCTTGAGTGAACTACTACTCGTGTGACTTTGTGTATCAAATGTTCTGAGTAAAGTTCTGATATGTATTATCTGAACTCGAAATGAACTATTATGAAATTATACTCGAGATATAAAGAGATGATATTCACATGATACATGATGTGGAAAGCATATGTACATGGAAATTTGATTGTTGATGACCCCCATATGTATGTTTGGATGCTATTATGGAATATATGACTAACAAGGGCAAGTAAGGATTTATGTAGGGCTTGAGGTCAAATTGATTGAACATGCCTTACATAGTTACTTCAAAATAGAATGAATGGTAAGTTGAGTACCATATTATACGAACTTACTAAGCATTTTATGCTTACTCTATTTCATTTCCCCTGTTTTAGAGTAAATCAAAAACTTGTTGGATTGGAAGCTTTGTGAAGATCACTCACACTATCCATCGGCCGATGTCGGTATAATATGGTAAATCAATTATGGTTATAATTGCATGTATAGGTTATATTGGCCATATTGGCATGTAAGTGTAAATCATTATTATAATCTAACCATTGTAATGGTTAGTGATGATTATATTTATTTACATGTATATGTGTATTGAAGTGTATTTATGGAAATAATATAAGTGTTTGTTATTGATTGATTGAGAAAGGTTAAATGAGCATGCTTATAAAAGGAAGATTTATACATCTGTGCATGAAATGACATGCCTTGTTGTATGCTAGAGTTTGCATAAATTGAATGCTTGAATTGGTTGGTATATAAATGAGAGTTTTGGTGTAGGTCATTGGCAAGGTTTGGGTGAGAAATAAAGTTAGAAAGTGGCTTTATTTTGTCCACACGGTCGGGTACATGGACGTGTAGTTAAGCCGTGTGTCCCTTGCACCTAAGTTTTGAGAAACAGAATGCTCAGAATTGAGCACACGAGCAGAGACACGAGCGTGTGACTCAGTCGTGTGGTTGACAAGGCCTTGAACATGGGCGTGTTGCACGGCCGTGTGAAAACTGCACCTAATTTACGAAAATAAAATTCACCACACGGCCTGGCACATGGGCATATGACTTGGCCGTGTGATCCTAATTTGTTCATGCCTTACAAGTCAAAGAGTTACACGGCTAAGGGACACGGGCGTGTGTGACCACACAGCCTAGACATGGGCATGTCATAAGACCAAGTAAGCCACACGGCCTGGTCACACGGACGTGTCCCTAGGCCACACGGGCGTGTGACTCCTGCGCTTAAGCAAAATTTTAGAATTTTGTGAAAAATTTTCTAAGTTCCCGTTTTAGTCCCAATTAGATCCCAACACTCGTTTTGGACCTCGAGGGCCCAATTAAGGGACGTTATGAATGATTTCGGTAAATGAATAGTGATTTCCATGAATTATCTAAAAATGTTTTGAAAGTTTCGGTAATGCTTGGAAACCCTGTACCGGTGACAGATACGGGCTAGGGGTGTTACAAAGTTCGTATAACGGTAAATAAACTTGCTGGGCACATTAAATATCATAAGCATACATGACCATACAATCCATTAATTATGTACAATTTTACCTAAACCAATACACCCAATCAAACTAGTTAGTTACGCATCAATAAACAAATATCAAGTAATCATAGATGAGCTCATCCCAACCTAAATTCCCATTCCATTTCACCGTTCCACATTTCGAGAATAACTTCCGTTGAACTATTGAAATTTCGATGATTTCTGATTTTATATACACTTTTCATCAATTTGTATGCAAAGGTTCCCATTTGACACATATTCATATAGCATACTCTCAAGCCACATTTTTTATAATAGGATTACCAGTCTAGGCTAAATCCCGTCTTCATCATTTGCTCATTAGAGCTTATTCAGGATTGCCAGTCTAGGCTAAATCCTATCGATTACATATGCTCCAAAGAGCTTAAGTTGTATTACCCGTCCGGGCTAAATCGTCTTTATAACATAGGCTTGAGAGACTTAGCTCAGGATTACCCTTCCAGACTAAATCCTATCGGTAATATGCATACATCATCATAATTATTCCAAGTGTTTACCTTATTCCATCGAAATACAAAGTTCAACCGGAATAATAACATTTTCGCATCATTTTACAACTTGTATTTATTTAATTATAACCATTACCTCATACTCATCAACACATACATGCAAACTAAATCAAACATATTTATATACATATTTAAGTTACATGAACTTACCTGGATGATGTTTCGGGTTTGGGTGACAGCTATGTTGAAACCTTTTGTTTCCCTCGGTCAACTTCCTTGGTTGGTCTTTCCGAGTCTATATAAGCAAATTTAACTATTAATTTATCACATTTCACATACATTTGTATTCTACTACATCCTAGGCAAAATTACCATTTTGCCCCTACACTTTTCAAATTTTCCATTTTTATCCTTAGGCCCGGAAAATAAAACTTGTACAAATTACTTCTCATTCCAAGTCTACCCAAAATCCCATCACAAAAATTACAGGACATGCATTCATAAAATTTCAGCATTTTCCTTCAATTTTACTACTTTACATTTTAGTCCATAAATCATGTTTTCATCAAAAATCACTTTGTAAAAGTTGTTTATCTATCAACAACCTTTCATTTCCTACCACTAAACATCAAAATACATGCATGTTCTACATGGATAAAATTTTAGACTTTGTTCTTTCTTTAAATTAGTCCCTCAAATAACTAGATCAAATCAAAACAATCACAAAATCATAAAAATCATTAAAAACGGGGCAAGAACAGACTTACAATCGAGCTTGAAAGTGGCCAAACCCTAGCTATGGTGTCTCCTCCAATTTTGGGCACTTAAGGATGAAGATGAACAAAATTTTAACTTGGTTTTTTCTTTTTAATTCATTTATTTACCAAATGACCAAAATGTCCTTAATGTCAAACTTTGAAAATTCACCTAACCATGTCCATTTTTATCCACATTTAAATAAAATGGTCTAATTACCATTTAAGGAATCTAATTAAAATTCAATTGCTATTTAGCACCTCTAATCTCTAGATCACATATTTTGCACCTTTTACAATTTAATCCTTTATACCAAATTAAACACTCTATCGATAGAATTTCTTAACGACATTTTCACACAATCATTCAAACACATAGTAGGCCTCAAAATAATAATAAAATAAATATTTTTACTTCGGATTTGTGGTTCCAAAACCACTTTTTTGATTTGACCTAAAAACAGGTTGTTACATGTCAGCATCTCCATATCTCCTCTTCGGCGTCGACGACTCACGACAATGACGCGTCTGATGATGAGAACCATTGAGTCCATTTATTTTATTTTCGTTTATTTTTATTTTTATTTTTATTTTTATTTTTCTGTTTATTTGTATTTTTCTAGACTTTTTCACTTTTATATTTTGAACTATATTTTTATTTGTTATGGTTGGTTCTAATCGGGTTAGTACCCCTTTAATCTTCTTCAGCATTGTGTTTACTTTCTTATCAGTTGCTTAAAATCATGCACTACATCTACATTTATCTACAATTCCACTTTTCACTAATGAGGATTTCATCCAAGATTCAGGGCAGTTTCAATTCTCTTCATCTCTTATGATATACTATTTCTACTCTGATTAATTTTATTTGTACATTGAGGACAATGTACATCTTAAGTGTGGGGAGGTTATTTATATGATTATTAGAAAATCCTTGAATTTTATCTTGTGTTCAAGTAATTTTCTCATATTTCTATTAGAATGAATTTTTATCAATTTGTGATTTTTAATGATGTGTTTTAGATTAAATTCATAGGTATTTGTTCATTGATTGTTTAAACTTTAAGACATGAGAGAATCCAGCATGATAAGTCTATTTTTAGAATTAAAAATTCTTAAGTTGTTTCCCTAAATTGAGGTATTATCTTGAAGTTTGAGATTTGCAAGGTTGACATAAAAAACCATAATTTTTGTGAGATTTTGAGCCTTTAGAGCATATACTTTTCTTTCTCACTTTATTATTGGTTATGAGTGTGTCAATATTGATTTGTTATTCTAGAACTTGCTTTGATTATGCATGTCTAGACCACACCTTTGATTTGATATACTGAGATGATAAAGGCACTTAGGTTTTAACCCACTTATCTCATAAAAGCCTACCTACATAATTAACCTTTAGTGAACCTCTTTTGAGCCTAAAACGCATTTCTTTGATCTATCCATTAATATTAATCCATAACTCTATAACACCCCAAACTCAACCTAGACGTTATGGCCAAATCTTCAATGTCACATTGAAGTGTGTTTTGAAAAGCATCGTTCTGTTTGAAAAGTCCGTATTATATCAAAACCCCCGTAGTGATCTTTTACAAAACTTTTAGGTATCTTGATCATTGTTAAGAAAACTCAAGTAGGTTTAGCAAAATTTTATTCATTTCAGGTTGTTATTACACTTTAAAAACAATATTTGTTGCGGAAGCTCTTTGAAATATGTTGTAATAGCGCGGTGTTTTGAAAAATATTTATCTTTTTGAAAATTCGTGTTTTACTACTAGCAGATATAAATCAAAGTAAGTAAACCCCCAAATTAAAGTAAAAATTTAAAGAGGCCTTATTACATAAAAAATACCCCAAATCAAATAGCTTAAAGATTAAAAGTTTAAAACAGTAGCAAAAATAGTTGTGTGGCCTCCATCGAGTCCCTCACAGCACTGACCCGCCTAAGGATTACCTACGCAGGAAAACATAAGGGTGATTCTATGAAAACTTAGTGTGTAATCCCTTATTAAACAAACAATTAGTCATACAATAGGCAAATACAGTCTGGGCCTAAGCCTGTTTCAATAACAGTCCAGTAACAGTTAGGGCCTTAGCTCAATATAGTTTCAGTAGCAGTGGTGGGCCTTAGCCCATTATAGCAACAGTAATAGAAATGCAATTAGAAGTTCTACCCATCCATCCTCTACACTCCACTCCGTCCAGCCCTACACTCCATGTAGGGATAAAATTGACCTACCCATCCCTACACTCCAAAATATAGAACCGGTTGCGACACTAAATAGTATATGCAGCAGAGTTGTCGGTACAGTACACTTCCTCCAAATATATCAAACCCAACCCATGCAACATGTCATGTCATAATATCATACGTGTATGCAAAAATGTCATGCTTTAATACAGTCATACAAATCATAGGAGCATATCAATCATTTTACCTCATAGGGGTATAATAGTCATTTCATCAGCATGGGATCTAAGTATACTTACTGACCCAAGAGTAGGTCCACATTCATCTCGGGTGACCCGTGCAACCTTAACAGACAATCAGTGAAAATGGGCTCAAAGCCCATAATACGACCCATGTGGGCCCACACGCCGGTGTGGCCTAATAAGCCCAAAAATGGCCTTGGCCATACGAACTACATAGCCTGGCCCAATGATCTCTACAAGTCCGTGTGGTTTACTCATGTGGAGCCCATGAGCCCATGGGGCCCACATGGTCCGTTTCGGCCCAACGTGGCCCAAAATGGCCTAAGCCCATGAAATCGCTCATGGTGGCCTCTACGATCGATCGCCCACGATTTGTGCATCCAGTTCACCACACGAATGAGTGCACACTCATGTAACGACACTAGCCATATTTTTTTACTTTTGCCAAATTACGATTGAAGCAATGTGATTAGACACCTAGCTGTGATAAATGTGCGAATAGCTTGAGTGTTTTCCCAAACCTATACCAACACGATACACTATCAGTCTTTTAATCTATGGGGTTAACAATCCCTTACATAAAACTTAACCAAATTATAACTTAACACTTGCCTTGCTCAACGATTAAGACTTCTCATACTTCAATCGATACAGAAAATTGATTATAGGCTCTTATAGATCATCTGCACCTAAACCGAAATCTATTAACCTTTATTAGAACATTCGCATAATAGTTGAACCAGCATATAGCACTTACCAAAATCGTAAAACCGATTCTAAATAAGAAACACAATCGGTCTTCTATCTTAAACGAAATCCCACACCGTAGAGGCAAGGCTTGCACCCTTGCTTCTAGCCATAAACGGCAGTAAAAGAAGAATTTAGAAACAATATTACTACATAAAGAAAAAATAGCGAGGGATTAGAGAAGAACCAGGCACTAACTGATTGTTCAAAGAAAAATTGCAAAAATCGAAATGATTGGAGAGAGAGCTAAGCAGAAATCAGCCTAAGTATTCAAATAGAATGAGAGGGAAGAAGATGCAATCGGTTTAGGGAAAGAATGACCACTAAGGTGTAGAGAGAACAGAGGAGGTCGATCTGCAAGGCACTGCTGGAGAACAAAACCCAAATGACAAGTTCCCTAAATGGTCACACTCAGTATTCAGCTACCAACAAAACCCTAAAACCAAAGAAAGGAAAGAAGCAAAAAGAAACAATAGCTATCCAAAATGGGAAGTAAAAACCACACAATTTTGGCACCCAAAAGCCTATGACCGAATTGACATAATACGGAATCCCACTTTTGACAAACTACTACGACCCCCTCAACCTCTTTTAATTCTCTCCTAAGATCCCTCCTGATAAACCGTAATTTATACATATTTTTACCCCATGCTTGGCATATTTATGAATGGATTTTTCCTTGGTTTTAGTGAATTTGATGCTCCTAATCCTTTAATTTCATGTTTTATACTCATGAGAGCTTAGGATAGCAAAAAGAGCGAGAAACAGGCCAAAAACAGACAAATTGGGCTTAAATCAGCGTTCCACACGGCCTAGGCACTTCCACACAAGTGATCCACACGCCCGTGCGTGACACACGGGTAGACTACACGCCAGTGTGTCATGGCCGTGTCGACTAAGAACCAACTCAGAATTGCACATGGCCTGAGCACCTTCACACGGGAGTGGCACACGGCCGTGTTCCTGTCGAGCCCAATCCTAGTTCTATTCGAAAAAGGGCACTTTTGAGGGTTTTGAAGCATTCTAAAGCCTATATAAACACCCTAGAAGCGAATTAGAAGGGACACACAGAGTTAGAGGCAGAAAATATTCAAGAACAGCCATCGAAATCACCTCAGAACCAGGATCTACCTCAAGACTGAAGATTTTCATCCAATTTCCTAGAAGTTCTTTGGGTTTCTTTATGTTTTGTTGTTCTCCAAACTTTGAGATGTTTTCCATTATTATTATGAACTAAACTCCCTAAATACCTAAGGAAGATGAAACCTAAGACGAATTTCATTACTCTTTGATTTATATGATAAATATTTGTTCTTATTCTTAATTGTGAATTTTAATCCTTGCTTTAGTATTCCAGGGTATTAATTCAGGCTCTTGATGTGCTTATTCAGTGGAGGAAAAGTCCCTGTTTGAGAGTAGATCATTCATAATTAAACGGAGTTGCATGCAATCCTAGAGATAGGACGACATAAATCTGCCAGTTTAGAGTCAAATCTAATAAGGGAATCCATAGATCAATTTAATGCAACAATAGGGGTTCTAATTAGAAAGATTTCAATTAATCAACCTAGAGTTAGTCGTTTTTAGTCTCGAAAGGGATATTAACATAAATCAGGGATTTTTACGGAATAAGTCAAGTGAAAAAATTGTCTAAGTCAAAGGTAATAAGTGAAGTTTAGGTGGATTCTTCCTTGGGTATTGTCTTCTCCATTGGTTTTCTTAAAGTATTTTCCAACTTTCGTCTCTATCGTAATCTCAGTTAATTAGATAATTAGTTTAGTTTAAAAACATTCTCTTAATTTTTTAGGCTAGATAATAAAAAGATAGTAATTACTAGTACTTTTAGTCCTTGTGGATACGATATTTTCAGTCTCACCATAACTATACTACTGTTCGATAGGTGCGCTTGCCTTAAGTCAAACTTTCTTTTATTTTCAGTTAGTTTCACGCCATCAAGTTTTTGGCGCTGTTGCTGGGGACTAAGATATTAGGAACGCTTAATTTTTATTACTTTAGCCTTTTTTATTTTTATTTCAATTTAATTTAATTTTTATTTTTGTTTAAATAACCAAATTTTCTTTTATTTTCTGCTGGCAGGTTTTTATAGTTTATGACTAGAAGAAACCCGTCAAGACCCCTACTTTTTGATAGTGAGATCGAAAGCATAGCTTGTAGAAACCGAATAGAGATAAGGCAAAGCCTACGATACATAGAGAAAGGACAAGAGGACAAAATTCAAACCACAACTGAGAAGATGGCTGATAATCACAATAATTCGTTACCTCCTATGGCTGTTGAAAACCCTGTAGTTAGACCTACTATTGCTGCATATAATTTTGAACTGAAACCTAACACGATTCAAATGATACAACAGTTTATTCAGTTTGATGGTTTACAGGACGAGGATTCAAACACTCATTCAGCAAACTTTCTAGAATTTTGTGACACTTTTAAGATCAATGGCGTTTCTGATGATGTCATTAGCCTTCGGTTGTTTCCATTCTCATTGAGGAACAAAGCTAAATAGTGGTTGAACTCGTTACCACAAGGGTCAATCACAACTTGGGAACAAATGACCAAAAAAATTTTACTAAAATATTTTTCGCCAGCTAAAATGGCTAAATTGAGGAATGATATCTTTTCTTTTGTGCAGATGGATCTAGAAACTCTGTGTGATGAATGGGAGAGATACAAGGACTTATTAAGAAGGTGCCCTCACCATGGGTTACCTCTATGGCTGCAAGTTCAGACGTTTTACAACTGTGTGAACCCCTCAACAAGGGAACTGGTTGACGCAGTCGCCGGTGGAACTTTAAACAACAAAACACCTGAAGAGGCTTATGAATTTATTGAAGAGATGTCACTGAATAACTATCAGTGGCAAGTCATGAGAACAAAGGCGACAAAAGTTGCTAGTGTTTTCAACCTCGACGCAGTTACTATGCTATCTAACCAGGTAGAACTTTTAAATAAAAAGATTGATGGTTTTTATGGTTCTACTCAGGTACATCCAGTGATGAGGTGTGATTCAAATGGAGGAGGAGTACACCATACAGATTATCCAACCTTCAACCCTAGCACCGAGGAGGAACAAGTTCAATATAAGGGTAACAATAATTTTAGACCTCAAAATACCCATACTGTAACACTTCTAATGCAGGTTGGAGGAACCATCCCAATTTCTCGTGGGGTGGTCAAGGAAATCAAAGGCCACAACATCCCTCAGGTTTTCAACAACCACCTTACCAGCAGGAAAAGAAGCCGAACCTTGAGAAGATGCTAACAAAATTCATCTCGGTGTCAGAAACTTTTTTGCAGAATATCGAAACAGCGCTTAAAAATCAACAAGCGTCGATTTAAGGGTTCGAAACTCAAATAGGACAGCTTCCTAAGTTGATTTCTGAATGACCACAAGGTAGCTTGCCGAGTAATACTGAAACTAACCTAAGGGAGCAACTTAATGCGATTACTGTACGAGATGAAGAAGGGTTAGTTGAACCTGAACCAGAACCGAGGCAAGGACTTGTTGTAAGTAAAGGTAAGGATGAGGTGGAGCACAGTGAGAAAAAACTGGTATGTAGAGAATATAAACCTTGTGTGCCATACCCCAGTGCGACAAGGAAAGACCACACTGATGAACAATTTGGTAAATTCCTTAAATTATTAAAGAATTTACATATTAACTTATCGTTTATTGAAGCTCTTTCGCAGATGTCAAATGCAGTTAAATTCTTAAAGGAGCTTTTAGCAAATAAGCGGAAGTTGGATGAGGCATCGTATGTGGAGTTGAATGCAGTTTGCTCAGCCATTCTACAGAATAAGCTACCCAACAAGTTGAAAGATCCAATGAGTTTTATGACTCTTTATTTAATTGGTAGTTTAAATGTTAACAATGCTTTGGCTGATTTAGGGGCAAGTATTAATGTCATGCCCCATAAAATGTTTAAACAACTCGGTCTTGGGAAACCCAAACAAACTAGGATGAGCATTCAATTGTCAGATAAAACAATTAGATTTCCTAGAGGTATTATTGAAGACGTACTGGTCAAAATTGATAAATTTATATTCTCAGTTGACTTTATTGTCTTAGACATGGATAAAGATAGTGACGTACCTTTAATTTTAGGAAGTCCCCTTTTTAGCAGCTGCTAGAACTATCATAGATGTTGGCACAGGTGGATTGATACTTCATGTAGGCGATGACACAATTACTCTCCAAGCTCGCGATTCTACTAAAATATCTAGTAATCGAGATGATTGTTTAAGTTCGATTAACTTAAATAATGTTACAACTCAAACTTTTTTACAGGAGTCCCGTAGGAAGAACATGATGGAGCCTCATTCTAATCCATGCCACAAAAACAGAGCGACTCACGAAGAAAAAAGGCTTCAGATCGATGAACTAGATGAATGGCGAACACATGTCAAAGAGAAACCAAAAGCACAAGAAAAATCAAAGCGACACCATGATGAGTGTAGGGATGAAACAAAGCAAATTAAAGTCAGGGATAAAGTATTGTTAGAAGAAAAGGACCCCCGAATTGCTACTTCAGAGCTTAATACAAACGGAGCGACTCCTTTCATGGTACTGAATGTTTTCCCATACAGTACAGTCGAGGTAAATCACCCTCAATTCGACACTTTGAAAGTAAATGTTACTCGACTTAAACCTTATGTGGATAATAGAATTGATAGTGAGAAAGAGGAGTCTCACCTCCGTGATCCGCCGTAATCACACGAAATTGAGGTAAGTCGAGCTTAGACTCTAAATAAGCGCTACTCAGAAGGCAACCCGAGCACTAGCATCACTACCTAGTTTATTTTAGCTATTTTTAGTGTTTTTGTGCAGGTACAGTGCACCACATGACCTAGACACACGGGCGTGTTCTAAGTCGTGCAGAAACAGGGCTAAAAATTCCCTAAGTATCGAGCCACACAGCCATGAATTCAATCCACACGGTCGTGCGACACGGCCTGTAAAAACTGGGGCAAAATTTTCAAATTATAATTAAGTCAGGGAGCCACATAGGCAAGGAAAATGGCTGTGTGTTCGGACACACGGGCGTGGGAGAAGTGAAGAACCTGGCACATGGGCATGCGATATGACTGTGTGCACCACACGGCCTGACCACATGGGCATGGCCCCTGGCCATGTGACAAATAGTCATAAAAATTTTGTGATAAACATGGGCTGGACGCGAGCCACACGGGCGTGTGGCACGACCGTGTGGCCCAACACAGGCCTCACACGGGCGTGTGGCACGACAGTGTGGCCCAACACGGGCCTCACACGAGTATGTGGCATAGCCGTGTGGCCCAACACAGGCCTCATACGGCCGTGCCCCTTTTTAAACCCCCCAAAACCTAATTTTTTCCCCTAGTCTTCTTCCCCAACTCTCCCCCTTTAGCAGCCGCAGCCCTCCAAACTCCCCCCACGCCAGTGCACCCCTCGACGCACCAGCGGCCGCCTCCACCACTGACCAACCCTCTTCTCTTTTTTTCCTCTCTTTCTTTCCCTTCCACCTTCGTGCCACCCCCACTCCACCACAGGGCACCGCACGGCTCAACTCCCCACGCCCATGTCCCGCCCCTACTCTCCGCCGTTGGCCGTCCACTGCCATTACCACCCTCGACCTCTGCCTGTGGTTTCCGCTTCTACCCTCAACAATTTCATTTTATTTCAGTTATTTATTTTTTTATTTATTTATTTCTTTTTTATTTCTTAATTTTCTTTCATTTTTAATTTTAGCCTTTTTTTACTAACCTTCATTATTGTTATTTTATTCTATTTGTTAGCATTATTATGATAATTTTTCTTACTATTGCTTTATTCTAGTTCTCTATTTTGTTTTTGCTTTATTTCTATTTGTTAGCATTCTTATGATTTTTAGTTAGTTATTTGATTTTTAATTAGTTTTTATTTCTAGTATTAGCTTCCATCTGTTTTTGTTTACTCTCTATTCTTTAATACTTTTCTTATATTATGTTATTCTATTCTAGTCTTTGTTATGATTAGTGTTAGGGAATCTTCTTCTTAGGACTATAGTTTTATTACTTAGATTCTATATTTGGCGTTATTAACTTCTATTATTTTTAGGAACACCATGACAAACACACGAGGCAAGAAGATTGCCATCCCCGCTTCGAAAAAGCAGAAGGGTCCTGGTGCAACTTTCTCAAGCGCCTCAACTGAAGCTCGCCGCCCTCTACTTCGGTTCTCGTCAGGCCCACAGGACTACCTGTTTCAGCTTCTTTGAGTACGACCACTAGGAGTGGGACGATGTATTGATTGGGCCGTTTTGGAGCAGGTCCAACTTGCTCACCTCGTTTGATTCCATCTCGATACACGCCCTAAAATTAGTTCTTTGCAATCATCGAGCCCACATATTCAGAGCTGACATTGGAGTTCTGCACTACTTTCCACCTACAGCAAGTGATGAACACACATGACGAGGGTGGTACTATCGTTTTTAGACTTGGTGGACTTGTCAGGCATATAAGTGTACCCGAGTTTGGAGCTGCTTTGGGCCTCTACACGGAGGAGTTTATGGCTTCGAAAAATTTTCTACAGCTTTATCGTCACATACACTATTCGCCATCTTGTTGTTGCACTGACCTTACGGTGAGCACAGTTCCCTATGATGCAAGTCGCTCGAAGGCAACTTCTCTCCCTCCAGCACTACGCTACATTCATGCCATCTTTTCTCATACTTTGATTGGGAGGAAAGAGAGCACCGAAGTAGCTAGCACCATCGACGCGTACTTCTTATGGAGCATGGCGACTAGCCATGTATTTGACTTGGCATATTTTATCGCCCTCGCTTTTCGCCACCAGACGGATCACTATAGGAGGGGACCCATCTGCCTTGGCCCTTACGTGACTCACCTCGCTCGACATTTCGACCTCTTCAACACTCCAGAGATGTCATCGGCACTCACATTAGTTGGCCAGATGTCTCTGCAGGGAATTTCTAGTATAATCCACATGCGGATGATATAGAAACACCGTGGAGTCGACCCACCTCAGTACAGACTAGTCCACTCTACTAACCAGGATGAGCCAGAGGACACTGCTGACGATGTCCCTCCCCTCACAAGGACCCACCCCCACCACAACCACCGCATCACCGACATCCTGCTGCCGCTTTGATAGACTTATCCAAGCGCTTCACTCACTTTTAGCAGTAGTGCTTCCAGCGATTCAACAGATCGACGCCACTCTCCGACAGATTTGCCACCACCTCCATATCTTTTCTCCAACGCCACAAGCTCACGACTCTGATGATGAGGACCTTTGAGTCCCTTTATTTTTATTTTTATTTTTATTTTTATTTTTATTTTCTCTTATTTATTTTTGAAGACTTATGTTTTATATTTTTAAACCCTACTTATCTTTATGATTATTATTGAATTATCCCTTAATTCTCTTCCACAATGGTGTTTATTTTCTTATTAGTAGCTCAGAATCATGCCTTTTATTCGGCTTTCTCTACAATTCTTGCTCTCGCTACTCCAAGGATCTCATCCAAATATTCAGGGCAGTTTCGCTTCTCTCCCTCTCTTATGATATTATGCTTATATTGTTATTAACTATCTTTGTACATTGAGGACAATTACATCTTAAGTTTGGGGAGGTTATCTATGTGATTATCAGAAAATCCCAGAATTTTTATCTTGTTCTCAAATAATTTTTCATATCATTATTGGAGTAAATTTTGATTGATCTATGATTTTTATTGATATGTTTTGAATTAAATCATAAGTAACTGTGCATTGATTGTTTAAACTTTAAGACACTAGAGAATCGAGTACGATAAGTTGAAATTTTTTAGAATTAAAATTGCTAGGTTGTTTCCCTGAATTGAGGTATTATCTTGAAGTTTTGAATTTACAGGATTGACATCAAATACCCATAATTTTCTTGAGATTTTGAGCCTTTTAAGAGCATATATCTTTCTTGCTCACTGATTTTATTGGTTATGAGTGTGTCAACATTGAATTGTTATTCTAGAACTTGTATCGATTATACATGTCGAGACCACACCTTTGATTTGATATACTAAAATGATAAAGGCACTTAGGTTTTAACCCATTTACCCCGTAAAAAGTCTACCCTCATAATTAACCCTTAGTGAACCCCTTTGAGCTTAACAAACTATTATTTTTTAAATTTACCCTAAATTTTAACCCTTATATCATACTTTTTGATTCGTTGAGAATTTTTCCTAATTTATTGAGTCCCTTTTTGTCGAGATTTGATTTGGTTAATTGCCTAACTATGTTCTTTCATTCGAATCTTATAATTTTCTCTTATACTATTATTTTTCTTTATTCTTAAAAAAAATACATACATACATATTGGTAGTAATTATTTGTTTATTCAATTGATGTTAGTTATTTTTCCAGTTAGGTAATTTATCAAGTTAATCTTGATTCTAACTGTTTCTTTTTCAGCCTTTATCTACACCTTAACCCAAAGCCTCATTACAACCCTTCAAAGACCTTTTGATTTGTGTATCATCTCATTTATAGTGGTAGAGATTTGATTTTCATGCAAGCCTATGGTAATAACTTTTCATGTTTGACTAATGAGTGCTTAATCATTTGACTAATGGTGCTTAATCATTGAATCTTAAACATATTGAGTGATTTGAGTGAACTTTTAGTGAGGATTTCAATCAATGTCAATTTGGAATTAAAGATAATTACTTAGATAAAGGGGGATGCCTATAATTTTATGATTAAAATGCTCAACTTTGACTATTTGAAACTTTAATCTTTTAGTTAAATTTTCAATGTATCACTGCTTGTGGATTATTTTGAAACATTATTGATGAGAATTATAAGTTGAGAAGAATTTATTTTGATTGTAAGTTGAGGATTTTGCTTGAGGACAAGCAAATGTTTAAGTGTGGGGATATTAAATAAACCGTAATTTATACATATTTTTACCCCATGCTTGGCATATTTATGAATGATTTTTTTCCTTGATTTTAGTGAATTTGATGCTCCTAATCCTTTAATTTCATGTTTTATACTCATGAGAGCTTAGGATAGTAAAAAGAGCGAGAAACAGGTAAAAAACGGATAAATTGGGCTTAAATCAGTGTTTCACACGGCCTAGGCACTTCCACATGGGTGATCCACACGCCCGTGTGTCACACAAGGGTAGACCAAACGCCCGTGTGTCATGGCCGTGTCGACTAAGAACCAACTCAGAATTGCACACGGCCTGAGCACCTTTACACGAGCGTGGCACATGGCTGTGTCCCTGTCGATCCCAAGCCTGGTTCTATTCAGAAAATGGCACTTTTGAGGGTTTTGAAGCATTCTAATGCCTATATGAACACCCTAGAAGAGGATTAGAGAGGACACACAGAGTTGGAGGCAGAAAATACTCAAGAACAGCCATCAGAATCACCTCGGAGCCAGGATCTACATCAAGACTGAAGATTTCCATCCAATTTCCTAGAAGTTCTTTGGGTTTCTTTATGTTTTTTTGTTCTCCAAACTTTGAGATGTTTTCTATTATTATTATGAACTAAACTCCCTAAATACCTAAGGGATATGAAACCTAAGACGATCTCATTACTCTTTGATTTATATAATAAATATTTGTTCTTATTCTTAATTGTGAATTTTAATCCTTGCTTTAATATTCTAGGATATTAATTCAGGTTTTTGATGTGCTTATTCAATGGAGGAAAAGTCCCTATTTCAGAGTAGATCATTCATTATTAAGCAGAGTTGCATGCAATCCTAGAGATAAGACAACATAAATCTGGCGGTTTAGAGTCAAATCTAATAAAGGAATTCATAGATCGGGTTAATGCAACAATAGGGGTTTTAATTAGAAAGAGATTTCAATTAATCAACCTAGAGTTAGTTGTTTTTAGTCTTGAAAGGGATATTAACATAAATCAGGGATTTCTATGAAATAAGTCAAGTGAATAAATCTTCTAAGTCAAAGGTAATAAGTGAAGCCTAGGTGGATTCTTCCTTGGGTATTGTCTTCTCCATTGGTTTTCTTAAAGTATTTTCCAACTTTCATCTCTGTCGTAATCTCAGTTAATTACATAATTAGTTTAGTTTAAAAACATTCTCTTAAATTTTTAGGCTAGATAATAAAAAGATAGTAATTACTAGTACTTTTAGTCCTCGTGGATACGATATTTTCGGTCTCACCATAACTATACTGCTGTTCGATAGGTGGGCTTGCCTTAAGTCAAATTTTCAGTTAGTTTCACGATCATCACCTCCCCACATCACTCTAACTGATCACTATCCAAATCCCCCCAACTCCCACCTAAATTTAGGCTACACAACTCCCTCATCCCTCCAAACACTCCAATCGCCTACTAGCTTCAGAGTTCCACTGACATTCAATCTCTTACACAGCACAGTAGCAAAATAAACACCCTTTATGTGCAGCAGGACTCGAACTCAAGTCTCCTAGCTGCAGTAACACGCCACTATCCCCTGAAGCAGCAAGCTTTTTATGGCACAACTTAACCATTTTTATTTAAGAAACCTACTGTCTAGAGACAGGGTTAATTCAAGAAAAAAAAATTTTTGCACAAGCCAAGGCTTGAATTTGAGACTTCTCCAACACTTCTCTGAACACTTAACCATTGAAGCAAGCATGCATTTATGCAACACAACATAAAAAAATAATTGCTTTGATTTTTGGGGAGTTACTAACTCATTCGTTTTGACTCATTGAGAATTTTTCCCATTTTATTGACTCCTTTTTGTCGAGATTCAATTTGATTAGTTGCCTAGCTATATTCCTTTGTTTCATTTTATACGTTATTCCTTCTTGTTCTCAAAAAAAGTGAAAAAAAATTAAAATAGATATCTTTATTAATTATTACGTAGTTCCATGTTGATTGAGCTTGAACAGCTAAATTCATATTTTGAGAAGAAGCTCGTATTATTCTTGAATTTTTTCAATTGATGTAATTATTTTAATTTCGCATTTATATCTTTTTCTAGTTTAGTAATTTACTAATTTGATCTCGATTCTAACCCTCTTTTTCAGCCTTTATCCACACATTTAACCTAAGCCTCATTACACCCTTTTAAAGACCTTTTGATTTGTGTATCATCTCATTTTATGGTGGTGGAGATTTGATTTTCATGCAAGCTTATGGTAATGACTTTTCATGTTTGACAATTGAATGCTTATTTTTGAACCTGAAACACTTTGAGTGATTTGAGTGAATCTTTAGTGAGGATGTCAATTCTTGACGATTTTTCAATTAAAGGTAATTACTTAGATAAAGGAAAATACCTAAGTTTTCATACTTTAAAAGTATTTGACTTGGATTGTTTGAATCTTTAGTGTTCTTTTAGTTTAATTATCAATGTATGATTATTTGTGAATTATGACGAAACATCATTGATGAGAATTATGAGTTGAAAAAGATTAATTTTCATTGTGAGTTGAGGATTTTGCTTGAGGAAAAGCAAATGCTTAAGTGTGGGGATATTTGATAAGCCATAAAAGTAACATGTTTTAATCTCATTCTTGATGCGTTTTTAGATGATTTATTATATAATTTAGTGAATTTGATGCTCCTAAATCTTTTAATTTCTTGTTTCTATACTTAGGTGAGCATAGGTGAGTAAAAGGAGCAGAAAACGGGCCAAAATTGGACAAAACAAGCTATTTCCAAGATTCACATGGCCTGTGTAACACCCCCTACCCGTGTCTAACGCTGGGACCGGGTACGAGGCATTACCGAACTTAAACATACACACAAACGAAAATCGGCCCTAAAATTTTATTTAATTCAAAACTGTTCAGACACATGCATAACGTCCCTTATTTGGGTCTACAAAGCCCAAAACATACTTTGGATCAGTTTCGGGACTAAACCAAGAACTTACAAAAACCTGGAAAATTTCACGCAACAACAAGTCTTTCATTTTAAACATATTTCGCTTTAACCAACATCCATGACTATCAACCTCAAATCACGTAAATTAAACTTCACCCTATTTTCTTATACCTCATCAACACAACATCAAACACCAACCAAGAAAGACAACATCCATGGCCGAGTATCATCTCCATCAAATAGCAAAGATTTAAACCATGGCTAGGTAGAATTCAAGCTAACAACTAAAAATATGCATGAATTTCATGGAATAACATCAACATACCTCAACCTAGTTACAAGCATGGCCGAACCTCTTCAACCTTTCTTTTCTTTCTTTTCCTTGATTTTTCGGCCAAGAAGAACAAAATGAGAACTTTTTTTTTTCTCATCACCCCCAATTTCCATTATTTTATTACTAACCCTTTTATTTTATTATTCCTAACATAAAACATTAACACAACATGTTTATAATATGTTATGACCCATAGCATGGCTGACCACTAGCTCAAATTTTGGGTAATTTGACATGCAAACCCATCATTTTTATAACATGCATTAATAGGCCACTTTACATTTGCCTAGCACATTTCTAAATTTTCTCACATAAGTCCTTTTTAATAAAATTCACTTACAATTAACAAAATTCAAATATGAAATTTTCACACATGCATATATACATATAATAAGCATCAAATATGACGGTTAATTATTTTTGCGACTCGGTTTTGTGGTCCCGAAACCACTTCCCGACTAGGGTCACATTAGGGCTGTCACAGACTTACTCAAGAGAAGTAATCTACTATTCCGATTGAAACTCACGCTTTTATCACCTACGCCTTTATTGATGTCAAACCTTACACGAAAATTAGAAAAATCCCAATACTGAAATCACCACATTACCCAACTATTTTTGTCATCACAAATTTCATATTACCTTTCACTAAAGAAGACCAGTTTTGAATAAATTTTGATTTGCACTTTTCTCGACCTTGTACCTTAGTAATTCGATTTATCAAAATAAATTTCTTCTCTAACTGGAACAGTACATAACTCCAATAATCCTTATGCCAATCTGATACTTTTCTAGCTTTGACTTTACTTATCAACTCATTCTTCAATCTCTAATCATACTTATAATTATTCTAGCACTGAACTATTTGGTTTCTCAACTGGAAACTTACTCAGTATAAATTTCATGAAATTCCATTATAAACACCACTTCAGTAAGGGGAAGGAGTTGTAGGGCCTCTGACTCGACTTTCTTATACATATACATATGACACAATTTCCATCATCATAACAACATCATCAAAATCATATCATTTATTCAGGCAATACATCATTCATGTTGGTTTACACAAATTTTCTAGTTATCCCATTTAGACAAGTATACTTATGCATGCATCCTATGTTTTCTAGATAGCTTGACTTATCCATTCATTTACTCAAACAAATCATACTTATGACAACATATAAGGGCTAAACAAACATAGATATTTGCATCACAATTGCAACTATCATTTTGTGCATCATCATATACATATCATTACAATCATATAATTCAGTCCAAACAATTTAACATAGATAAATTCATTTCATTATAATCATTTATCTCGTAAAAAATATCATTGACATTCATCAACATTCAACGTTCAATCAAGGCATGACATTTTCATTCATATCATGATATTAGGAACCTTTACTTATACCTCTACGAATTTCTATTTATCCCGTTCATCTTATCAAGTAAGCCAAATGCACTACATCATATGAGCATCAAGCAAGTATGGATATTTATCACAACATGAACTTTCATCTCACGTGTTATCACATATATATATAGCATAAACTTTTATTCATACTTTTCTGAATCGAGACTCATCATAATCGTAATTTTATTTAAACACCTTCGCATCACATTGAACATGATCAGTGCAGCTCGATTGGAGAGACCTGTAACACCCCCATGCCCGAAACCGTCACCGGAGTCAAGCTTGAGGCGTTACTAAACTTATCTTACCTTTTAAACAACTCTAAACCACTTATTTTAATTTTCGGAATAAACTATTTTTCTGCGTCATGGTTTCTTAAAAATTCATTTCTCGAGTTTCAAAAATCGAAATTAAGATCCATAAATTTTTCCTGAAACTAGACTCATATATCTATCTACTAATTTTTTTCTATAATTTTTGACTTAGCCAATTAGTACAGTTTATTAGTTAAAGTTACCCCTGTTTCAGAATTCGACTGCACTGGCCTTTACTTACTACAAACCACTTTTCTCTCTGTACAAAAATCATATGACTATAACATTTATTTCTAGTAAAACTAGATTCAATAAGGATTCTAACCATATAAAGTACACCACCTAATTATTTTTTTAAAATTTATGGTTAATTTATAAAGTTGGAACAGGGGATCCAGAAATTGCTCTGGCCCTATTTCACCAAAACTCAAATACCCTATAAAATACAAAACCTTTACCTGTTTTTCTTATTCCATATGAAAATAGACACAACGAGCTTTGATTTCATATATTATTCACCATCAACCTATGTCTCTATAATTTCTTGTAATTTTTCAAAATCCCGTTATTTTTTATACTTAAATCTGTTTTTAAGTTACTTTCACATTTTTCTTAGTTTTCATGTGATAGTTACTACTTAATCACTAGCAAGTATTTACACATCATTCATTGATCATATCATATCAAAAGAAACCAAGTTTCTATACATGCCATACACAAAACGAAACGTCTAACTATACCAATGTGATTTCTTTGATAGTGTGATCGGGTCTCCGACGTTTCCTTCGATCCCCGAGTGGCTTGATAAAAACTATAAGAAAAAGAAAATAAAGAGAGTAAGCACTAGGCTTAGTAATCTTACAAGAAAATAAATTACAACATTCAACATAATGAATAATTATACATAATGTCACCTAGCCTCATAAACTTTCTTTACTTCTCATTTTCTACCTTCTTCTTTACTCACTTACCTTCTTTCTTACCTGACCTTTCACTATTCATAATTATAATCTACCTTCCCTTTTGCTGATAATTCACTGTAATTTAACGTGTACAATGACCTGTTGAACCACTCAAAATACTAAGGATACTAGGGTCGTTCCTGTCTATCAATATCCTGCCAATGCCATGTCTTCGACATGGACTTACATGAATTATTCCTGTCTCCAATGCCATATATATATATAATATGGGCTTACATGGCTCATTCCTGTCTCCAAAGCCATATAAGTGATATGGACTTACATGGCTCATTTCTGTCCTATCCTGTCCTGTCAACCCCAATATCCTAACATTCTTAAGGTTCAAACGGGGCTTCCTAATGCTTTTTCTCTGTCACTTTGCCTTTAATTCGACTTTAAATATTCAAAGAAAATAAGTATATAAATGCTGGAAATTGAAAATAATAATGTAAAATAAAATAATATTGCATTTATTTACTGTAAACTTACCTCGATACAAAATGTGACTAAACTTTACAATTTAGTCCTTTACTTTTTCTTTTCCCCGATCTACTCCCGAATTTTGCTCTTCTTGATTATGGAGCTTGAAAGCTTGAAACAAACCCTAGCTATGGAGAACCCTTGAAATTTCGTGCTAATAAAGAAGATGATGAATTTTGTGTTATTTTTCCCTTTTTTATTTCATTTAATATCCAAATGACCAAAATGCCCTTCCTTATTAAACTTTCAAAATTCCATCCATGTCCTATTTTGTCCATGAACTTAGAAATTGGTCAAATTGTTATTTAAACCCTCCTAATTAATATTCCAAAGCAATTTCATACTAAAAACTTCTAGAATGCAAGTTTTACAAATTATTCGATTTAGTCCCTAATCTCAACTTAAGCACTTTATGCATAGAATTTCATCACGAAATTTTCACACAATCATGCAATCATATCATGAACCTCAAAATAATAATAAAATAAATTTTTCTACCTCGAATTTGTGGTTTCGCAACCACTATTCCGTTTAGGCCCTATTGCGGGATGTTACAGTACCTTTGTCTAAACAAGACGGTGCTCATACGTGTCGGGAGGCATCACACTATCACGGATCCGTGGCATGTATAGCTAGACTCTTACACATGCTAGGTTAGTCTGAGAACTGACTAAATCATAGCTCTGATACCACCAAATGTAACACCTCTACCCGTGTCTGACGCTGGGACAGGATACAAGGCATTACCGGACTTAAACATGTACACAAACGAAAACCGGCCCTAAAATTTCATTTAATTCAAAACTATTGAGGCACATGTATAACGTCCCTTATTTGGGTCTACGAAGCCCAAAACATACTTTGGAACGGTTTCAAGACTAAACCGAGAACTTTCGAAACCTGGAAAATTTCACGCAACAACAAGTCTTTCATTTTAAACATATTTCACTTTAACCAACAACCATGACTATCAACCTCAACACAAGATATTAGTACATACATGAGTTCAATAACATTCAATATCATCTATTTTAATACCAACGTATCATTTGCCTACCATCATGTATGTAATGTACATTCTTACATTAACTAGAACTAGATATGCCAAATCTTATTCTCGTTTAATACCATTTTACTGTGGTTACCAATTTGTCCATTAAACATTCATGTTCAAGGCATTATTACTTATTTACATTTAATTCATAATCCATAGGTATGCATTCAACTTACCTAATGTATCACCAATCATGCACAACAAATAAAGCTAACTACCTCATCACACCAGAAACATAGAACATGACATGATTAATTAAGCTTACAAACCATAGTGAATATGGGCCACATCCTATGGCCATATACGATAACTCAATGTAGATCAATAGGTTAGGCCAAATCATAATAATAATACATGTCATAAAACTAGCTTCCTATACAAGCCACTCACTTGAAATTTCTAATATTTGAATTAATTCTCCCAAAAGTGATAGCTTGATAGCGTGATTTTGCCTCCGACAATCTCCAACCCCGAATCGACCTGCCAATACTAAAGAAATGGAGAGGAGGGGTAAGCTTTACGCTTAGTAATTCCATATGAAATTAATAAGCAATTACTAACATGCTTTTCAAGATAAAACACTATAATTGTACAATTACACATGTTCAGGTGAAGCTGTTTTATCAACTTACTGTTACTAAATCATTTATATCTGGATCTACGAAACTCCAAATTAAGTTCCGTTAATTTTCCTTGAAACTAGACTCATATACCTTTCTCCCATTAAATTTTTAGAATTTTTTACTTATCAAATTAATATAGTTTATTCATTAAAGTTTCTCCTGTTTCAGTGTTCGGCTACTATGACCTCTGTTCACTACGAATCAATTTTCTCTCTGTACATAATTCAAAGGGCTATTAAGGAATCTATACATGTAAATTATAACTCCTAATTATGTTTGCACAATTTTTAGTGAATTTCTCAAATAGGAACAGAAGATCTCGAAGTCATTCAGACTCTGTCTCACAACAATTTAAATATCTCATAACATAAAATTCAATTGCATGTACCGTTTCCTCTATGTGAAACTAGACTCATTGAGATTTAATCTTATATTTTATTCAGCCCCTAACTCAATTTCCACAATTTATGGTGGATTTCCAAAGTTGCATCACTGTAGTAACCCAAAACTGCCAAGGCTAAATTTACTCAATCACAACTATTAATCACTAAATCCATACAATATCATTTCATCCATCATGGAAAGAACACATAATTATGCTTCATAGGCATAGATCCATAATCTCAATGTCATCAAGTATCAAGACTTATTCCTCATCTTGTCATTTTCATAGTATTCACTAATACTATATGTAATGCCCCCACGCCCGAGACCATCGCCGGAGTCGAGTATGAGGTGTTACTAAGCTTAGTTTAACATTTTTAGAACTTTGGATTATTTGTTTCTACATTCACAGCTTTTAAGCTACTTGCGTCACAGTCACAAGAAAAATCATATCTCGAGTTACGAAACTCGAAATTAATATCCGTAAATTTTCCCTGAATCTAGACTCATATACCTATCTACTAATTTTTTTCTAGAATTTTTGGTTGGACCAATTAGTACAGTTTATTAGTTAAAGTTACCCCTATTTCAGGACTCGACAGGTCTGACCTCTGTTTACTACGAACCACATTTCTCTCTGTACAAAATTCATATGACTATGAGAATTGTTTCTACTAAAACTAGACTCAATAAGGATTCTGAGGATATAAAATACACCACCTAATTATATCTTTACAATTTATGGTGAATTTCTAAAGTAGGAACAGGGGATTCAGAAACTGCTATGACTCTGTTTCACTAAAATTCAAATATCTTCTAACATATAATTCCTTTACTTGTTTCATTTGTTTCACGTGAAACTAGACATAATATGCTTCAATTTGATATGTAGTACATCACCAAATTCAATTTATATGATTTTTAGTAAATTTTCAAACTCGCGTTAGTGTTGCTGCAGTATTCTGTTTATGGTAAATTTCATCCTTTTTATGAGTTTTTATGCACTAAGTATCTTAATAGTTTTCCTTAACATCAAACATAATCTAAACTAACCATTTTCATAATTTATCATTATCAAGCATTTCCTCAACCATTTCACAACCATACCATAAGATCATTTACACAAAATAGGTATATTGCTATACATGCCATACTTAAATTTACAAGCCATTTACCAAAAGTCTTCTGGATAGTGTGACTGAGCCTTCGACCTATCCCGACTCCTGAGCTGGCTTGTCCAAAACTACAATGAGTAAGAAGAAGGGAGTAAGCATAAATGCTTAGTAAGTTCATATGCAAATAATAAGTAACATAACAAACAGTCATACCAATCAACATTAGCATGTATCACTAAAACACATATCACATTTTTAATCATTTTTCATCATCTTATTACCTTATCGTGGTTGTATCAATACTCAACCCGAGGGTTAAATACATACCTGTCCAAAATATCCATTTCACATCACTTACCAATACGTCTCTTTACATCTCGAATATTCCTCCATTTGAGTAGAACTTTACCCGTTGAACACATCGGAATATAATTCGGATACATGGATAACTTGCACATAAGTGCCATATATGCAATCAAGCAATCATGTAACCCGCCCATAAGCGAACTCGGACTCAACTCAACGAGCTCGGATTCCTAGTTACATTTCACGAACTCAGACTCAACTCAACGAGTTCGAACATTCGCATCCATAAATGAACTCGGACTCAACTCAACGAGTTCGGATGCTCAACCATCCTAGTGACATGTCACTTGTATCCTAATCTATTCCTAAGGTTCAAACGGGCTTTTTCCCTCGATCTGACATTTGCCGTCTTCCATGGAATATCAGAACCGATACTCGATAGCAATTCATATTTATCAAGTAGTAAACATAATTTGCATATTACTCAACATTAACCACAAAGCATAATATTTCACGATTAAAAATCAGCATATCATATAATTAACATTAATAACTTAAAAATAACATTTATGCTACATTATTTACACATGAACTTACCTTGGTACCAAAATATAAAGATTTTGCAATTTAGTCCACAATCTTTTCTTTTCCTCGATTGAGGTCGATTCCACGTCTTTCTTGATCTAAAATAACACATTTAGCTCATTTAATACTCACATTACCAAATTAATCCTTAACTCAAATTTTGGCAAAATTACAATTTTGCCCCTAAACTTTTGCATATTTACATTTTTGCCCCTAGGCTCGGGATTAAACTTTATTCCTTATTCTTATGTTTTACAACATGCTGATCACTTCTCTCTTCTATGGCAACATCAAATTCTCACTCTAACATGTACTTGTGACTATTAGGTATTTTTACCAATTAAGCCCTTTTACTCGTTTTTGCTTAAAATCGAGTAGTACAAGTTGTCTAACATAATTTAAAACTTCATCTTCTATCATAAAACATCAAAATACACAAATTTCACCTATGGGTATTTTTCCAAATATAAACCCTAGGTTAAATTATTGCTAACATAAGCTTTATCGAGTTACCGGGATCTCAAAAACGTAAAAATCATTAAAAACGGGGCTTGGAATCACTTACTATGGAGCTTGGAAGCTTGAAACAAACCCTAGCTATGGAGAACCCTTGAAATTTCGGCCTAATGGAGAAGATGGACAAAAATTGGCTTTTAATTTTGTTTTTAATTCATTTTAATAACTAAATGACCAAAATACCCTTACTACTAAACTTTCCAAAAATTCCTTCCATGTCCTAAATTTGTCCATGAACTTAAAATTGGTAAAATTCTATTTAAGACCTCCTAATAAATATTTCAAAGCAATTTCATACTAAAAACTTCTAGAATACAAGTTTTGCAACTTATTCGATTTAGTCCCTACTTTCAATTTAAGCACTTTAGGCATAGAATTTCATCACGAAATTTTCACACAATCATGCAATCATATCATAAACCTCAAAATAATTATAAAATAATTATTTCTATCTCGGATTTATGGTCACGAAACCACTATTCCGATTAGGCCCTGATTCGGGATATTACACTATATACATCATATATCAAGGCATCACACATAAGTTTAGTGTACATACCTGTACAACTTGTAATTTAACTTAAGAACATACTCACCAATGGCTTGTCTCATTGGGACCATTATCGAATACTCCATCAAATTACCCGTTGAACACTTAGAATATAATCGGATACACGGAAGTCTGCAGCTAGACAAACTCAATAGCTTGCGGTTTATGTAGCAAAACTACCATAATCTCACCCATAATGAGCTCGGAACGCAACTCAACGAGCTCGGGTGTTCGCATCCATAATGAACTCGGAACACAACTCAACGAGTTCGGATGCTTGCATCCATAGGTAAACTTGAAATGCAACTCAACAAGTTCGGATGCCTCATAATTCTCACAAACTCGGACCACAACTCAACGAGTTCGGATCTCAATTTCCTAGTGACATGTCACTTGTATCCTAACCTATTCCTAAGGTTCAAACGGGCTCTTTCCTCGATCATACGCCTTTTCCATCTTTCTCGTGATGTTAATATTGATACTCCAGTGGTAACTCATGTTTTTCAAGTATTCCACATTATTTGTATAATAATTCAACAATAATCATAGCATGCAACAATTCCTAAATAATAATCATCATACCATTTTAAAGACATCAACAGCATATAGTAATGTTACATCATTTACATAATATCAAATTACTCACATATATGTATACTTACAATTCATATAATATCATAACATTAACATTAAAATACACATTGCATTATTAAAATCATATGAACTTACCTCGTATGCGAAAATGGTCATTTTTACCATTTTGTCCATAACTTGGTATTTTACCGATTTTAGCCCAAATTTCGATTTTCCTTACTCTATAATTTCAAATATAGCCTAATTAGGACTCATATTATTCAAATCAACCCAAAATCATATTTTCTAAAATTACAATTTTGCCCCTAAACTTTCACAATTTACACTTTTGCCCCAAATCTCGTAAATTAAACTTCACCCTATTTTCTTATGTTTTATGACATGCTGATCATTTTTCCCTTCTATAGCAACATCCAATTCTCACTCTTACATATATTTATGAACATTAGGTATTTTTACCGATTATGTCATTTTACTCGTTTTTACGTAAAATCGCTTAGCAAAAGTCATTTATCTAACACCCGACCTTTGTTTTCTATCATTAGAGATCAAAATACATGCATATTATTCATGGGTAAATTTTTAGACATGAACCTTAGCTCAAATTAATGGTAGAAATAAGTAGAACAAGTTACTGGGATTTCAAAAATGTAAAGAACTTCAAAAACGGGGAAAAGATGGACTTACAATCAAGCTTGGAAGTTTTAAAAATCCTAGCCATGTCTTCCATCTCCATATACGGTTATGGCATGAGAAAAATGAAGAAGATGACATCTTTTTCTTAATTATTTTATCTTTATTTACCAATTTACTAAAATACCCTTAATGAAAAATAAATAAAAACATACCATGCCATGTCCATCTTTTTCCACTAATTACAAAATGCGCTATTTACCATTTAAGGACCCCCAATTTAAAAACTCATTACTCACAAGTACTTAGTACCTTTGTAAACTAGAATACACATTTTGCAACTTTTACAATTTAGTCATTTTGACTAAATTAAGTGCCTGAACGTCAAAATTTTCGAACGAGGTTTTCGCGAAATTATTCCATAAAATCGTAGACCATGAAAATATAATAAAAATAAAATTTTCTTCATCGGATTTGTGGCCCCGAAACCACTATTCTGACTAAGCCCAAAATCAAGATATTACAGCTTGGGCACTTCCACATGGGCTAGGCACACGCCCGTGTGAGCCACACTGGCTGGCCACACGCCTATGTGCCAACCCATGTTAATTTCGAACCCTATTTTCCTAACACGCAAAAAAGTTAATTTTTGGGGTTTCTAAGCATTCTAAAGTTTATAAATACACACTAGAAGACGACCTAAGGGGACACATAGAGAAAACGAATAAAAGACTCGAAGAACGCAAATGGATTCAACTCAAAAGTAGGATCTTATTCAAGATCGAAGATCTCTATTCAATTTCTCTAGAAGTTTTTAGGTTTCTTTATGTCTTGTTGTTTTCCTAATTTTTAGATTTTTCCTTCCAAATTATGAACTAAATTCCCTAAATACCTAGGGAAGATGAAACCTATGATAGATCTTATTATTTGATTTTTTTGAATTACTTGATAAATACTTGATCCTTGTTCTTAGTTATGTGTATTTATTTTGTGTTTTAATGTTTTTAGAATATTAATAAATGATTGATGTGATTATTTCATTGGAGCAAAAGTCCCTATTTAAAAGTAAATATGGCATAATTGAGTGGAGTTGCATGCAATCCTAGAAATAGAATGACATAAATCTACCATATTAGAGTCAAATCTAATAGGGGAATCCATAGATCGAGTTAATACGATAATAGGGGTTTTAATTAGTAAGAGGTATCCATTAATCAACTTAGAGTCAGTTATTTTTATTCTCGAAAGAGATATTAATATACTTTAGGGATTTCTGCAGATCAAGGCAAGTGAATAAATCGTTTAATTTAGATTCAGAATAATAAGTGAAGTCTAGGTGGATTCTTTCTTGGGTATTGCCTCTCTCATTGGTTTATTTGATTATTTTCTTACTATTTTCTCTGTTACGCTCTTAGTAATTAGTTTAGTTAATTTTAGATTAAAAAAATTCCTCAATTTATCAGCTAGATAATAAAAAGATAGTAATCACTAGTACTTTTAGTCTTCGTGGATACAATATTCCCGACTCACCATAACTATACTACTATTCGATAGGTGTGCTTGCCTTTGTCGTAATTTTAGTTAGTTTAGTGACGTTATCAGGTTTCCACGTAAAATCTTTGTTATATTTTTCTTTCTTTTCTTTGCGATACAGTGCCATTATCGACATTCTATTTTCAGAAAAAATCCTATATAATTTCGAGTTTACAATGGGGGAGAAGAATGTTTAACCATTGAGCTATTACCTGCACTTGTTATGTTTTTACCAAAACTAATATATATCCTATTTTAATTATGTTCCTTGGTTGCTGAAAAAAAAACTAGAAATGAAAAAAGTGTGGTTTGAACCATAGACCTCTAAGGGAATACACTAGCTACATAACCATCAAGACTAAGTCATTTCTTGGTAATTTATTTCTTCTAACCCTGTAAATTTTGGGGTGTTACAAAAAAGTTTATAAGTTTCATAGGAAAGTATTAAATATGAGTTATTTAAGTTGATTTCGTTAATAATAATAGAAAAACATAAAATATAATATTAAAACTTAAAAAGAGATAAAAATAATTAATTTTAATATTATAGTAACAAATTAGTTGGCATTATCAAAGGATAACAAATTTTCAACCGTTTATTAATTGATTTTGATGTATTTAAATTTAAATTTTCAATTTTAAAAAAGAAAAGGAAATTTATAATTTTTGACAATGGGATAAATACGTACAAATTGATAATGTTTTTAATGCATTACTTTAGTTTCTACTAATTTTCAGTTTAATCCTTGTGCAGTGTGCCTCACATTTTTTGCCAAAACAGAGTTGACATCCTAATGAGGAAGAAGCGTCATCCCAACGATGCGACCACCGATGTCACGATGAGAAGTTTTGTCACGTCTCAACGACGCAATGAAGGGCATTTAGATTAGGCAGCAACTACGTCATGACATGGCGACGTGTTCCCCAAGATTTTTGGTTTTCTTCTCTTGGTTAAACTCTGATTATTCTAGGGATGTTTTAGTCAAATTTGTACACGAAATTTAGCCTATATATACGCACTTTTCTACCCTACAAAGATTTAAACCATAACACATTTATGTTTTAGCTTTTACAAGCTTTCGGGCAATCTTGTGTTTAAGTTTTAAGGGTTTTTATTTTCGGGTTTTGGAGTTTAGCTTTTATCTCTATCTTTGTACTCTTTGTTTTTTCTGATTTAGTTAAATTATCTTTACCCGTGGTTTTTTATCCTCTTCGGAAGGGTTTTTCCACGTAAAACATTTGTGTTAGATCTTTTCAAATTCTTAACTAGTTTACTTGTTCATTGCTTACAAGGGTTTATCCCAAACAAACTAGTATTAGAGTTGGCTTAATTTTTGCATTCAACCCGTTAGAGATGGTAACAACTGGGTTCGACATTGAAAAGTTCGGTGGCATCACAAATTTCAATCTGTGGCAAGTTCAAATGACAACAAAACTGATTCAGAACAGTCTAAAAAAGGTAGTTACAGAGAAGAAGCCCGCGGATATGGAACAATCAGAATGGAAAGAGCTTGATGAAAAGGCCTTGTTTGAAACTCAGTTGTGCCTCTCGAATAGTGTATTGCATGAGGTGCTAATGAAGAAAATAGCATACGCCTAATGGAAAAAGTTAGAAACCCTTTACGCGACAAAGTCTACGGCTAATGATTGATGTTGAAACAGCAGCTATACACGTCCTTCATGGATGAATGTGAGCATGTTAGAGGTCACATCAGTCAATTTATTACTCTTTTGGATGATTTAAAAAATGTTGAGGTTCAGATTGATGATAAAGATCAGGCTATGTTATTATTGTTCTCTTTACCCCTTCATACAAGTCTTTCAGGGAGACCCTGATTTATGATAGAGATAAACTCTCGTTCAAGGATGTGAATGGTCACTTTTTGAGAAAAGAAAAACTCTACAATGAGTTTGGTTCAGTTAGCAAGTCAAATAGGCAATCCTCTATTTTGGTAGCATCAAGGAATCGAGACAAAAGATGTCGCTACTGTAAGAAGTTAGGATACGTCAATGGAGATTGTTACAAACTATAAGATAAGAGAGTTGTTAAGAGAAACAAGAAAGAATTAGCTAATGCTAATTTGGCTGACGAAAAGGGTAATGACTTCTTGTTGGTGTCAATGAACAAAAGCTCTAAACTTACGTCCAAGTGGCTCCTAGATTCGAGGTGTTTTTCTACATGTGTCCCAACAAGGATTGGTTCTCGACATACAGTTCAATTGAAGGTGGAGTTGTGCATATGGGGAATGGTTCATCCTGTAAGGTAATTGGTTTTGGTACCATTGAGATTAGGATGCACGATAGGACAATCAGGACACTATCAGATGTCAGGCATGTGCCTGATTTAAAGAGAAATCTCATCTCCTTAGGAAATTTGGACTCGATGGGTTGTAGAATTAACATCGATTCAAGCGGTATTAAGGTAACTTGTTGGGCTCTTGTTTTGATGAAAGGTAAAAAGGCTGGCAATGTAACACCCTTAACTCGTATTCGTCACCAGAACAGGGTTACAGAGCGTTACCGGTGTTTAAAGAATAGTTACAGATAAATCATATTATTTAATATTCATGTCCAAAATCAAACATATTGTCCCTTGAATGGGCCCTCGAGACCGAATATAAATATTGGAATCAAGTAGGGACTAAATCGGAACCCCTAGGAATTTTTCACAAAATTTAAAAATTTTTCTTAGGTATAGGGCTCACACGCCCGTGTGGCCAAGGGACATGCTCGTGTGACCCTTTGACATGCCTGTGCTTCAGGCCATGTCTTACCCCGTATAACTCTCTAACTTGTGTCATACGGCCAGCCACACGCCCGTGTGCTAGGCCATGTGGTCAATTTAATTTTTCATAAAATAGGTGTAGGTTTCACACGGCGAAGACACACACTCGTGTTCTAGGCCGTGTCCCACACACGGTTGTGACACACGCCTGTGCCTCTGCTCGTGTACTCAATTCTGAGCATTTTGTTTCTCCATTTTTTTTAGATGCAGGGGACATACGACCAAACCACATGCCCATATACCAGGCCATGTGTCACACACGGTCAAGACACACAGGCGTGCATCTACCCATGTGGACAAAATAAAGTCATTTCCTAGCTTTATTTTTCACCCAGATTTTTCCAACAAACTACATCAAAGCTTACAAGTATATACCAACCAATTCAAGTATTATAACCAAGTCAATCCTATCATTTAACATAGTATAACCACTTATGCATTCATGTCTATAATCTTACCTTTTTGTGAAGATATAGTTTTTAACCTAATTAAATCAAACCACACTATATACATATATATTAAACAAAATATACTTTATAAAAACATACCAAAATATATTATCATTAGTCATTCCAATGGCTATGTTACAAACAACCATTTACATGTCAACCTTGGCACAGTTAGCCTATACATGCCATTATACTGAAATAAGTTTATTAATTTTACCAAAACAAGTAGGTGGATAGTGTGATGATTCTCCAACCAATATCCAACCTTCGCGAGCTTTCGAGCACTATAAAACATGGAAAAGTAAACCTAGTAAGCATTTAATGCTTAGTAAGTTCATATAATAGGAATTAAACTTGCCATTCACATTCATTAATATTATTCATACAATAACATGTTTCCCATAATCTGCCTAATCACATACACACTCAATTAAACAAGTTAGTTATATAATTCATGTATATATCAAATAAGCATAGATGAGCTCATCATGCCACATACTCTCAAGTATTTCAGTAACATTCCTTTGATCCTCTAATTTCTCATACCAAGAGCTTTTATCCGTTGAACTATTGAAATATCGATGGATACTCAGATAATACACTTAAGGTGTACAAATTAATAACTCATCAATTCATGATGTTCAGGGGTACCCATTAGGGCACTAAATCAGATAGCACACTCTCAAGCCACATATATCAAAATGCTCATTTGAACCATGTATCTAGAAGTTCATCCGGGCTAAATCTCAAGAGTTCTTATTAGAGCCACAATCAGGAAGTTCACAAAGAACTTTTAATTAGGAAACTCATGAAGAGCTTGTCAGGATTGCTCACAAAGAGCTATGTAACAGGAGCACCAGATAACCATGCCTTAGAGAGTTAAAGCGAGCCATATCAAGACACTCACATAGAGCTACGTTTGTGTCCGAGACAAATGCCAGATCACAATCGGTCGAATCATGTAACAGGATGCTCACATAGAGCTACAGTAGTGTGCAACACATGCAAGTTCACTACCAATTAGAATGCTCGCAGGAACTTCTTAACAGAATACTAGAGAGGGCTATAACAGGATTACTTGTCTGAGCTAAATCCCATCTATAATGAGGTCAATATTATTACTCGTTCGAGCTAAATCCCGTCCACAACAAATGCAGGACTTCATTAATATGGGAAATCACATATATGCATCGAAATTCAATATTCAAACAGAACTTAACCCTTTTACGAACATTTTCGAGCATGAAATCATTTATTTCATTTATGACATTCATATAATTCACATAAATATAAACCACAATCAATTCAAACACATTTAGATGCATAGTAAAGTTACACAAACTTACCTCGATATTTGTTCGGTAATTGAAAATCTACTAATCCAAAACTTTTTGTTTTCCTCGATTCAATTTCGTATTTGGTCTTTTCAGATCTATCTAAATGAATTTAATCATCAATTTATCACATTTCATACTCAATTGGATTAATTTTACATCCTACATAAAATTACCATTTTGCCCCTATACTTTTCATAAATGATAATTTTGTCCCTAGGCTCGAAAAATGAAATTCATGCAATTTAATCCTTATTTCCAGCCTAACCGAATTTTATATACTAAATAACAACCCATGAATTTTAAAAAAATCAAAATTTTTCCATGAGTTTTACCACTTTTCAATTTAGTCCCTAAATCAAGTTTTCATCAACATTCACTTTGTAAAAGTTGTTTATCTTTCAACAACCTTTCATTTTCTACCATAAATTTCAAAATTCAACATTCACATCCATAGAAAAATTTTCATACCTTGATAAATCTTCAAATTAATCCCCTAAATAGATAGATTAGACTATCCCAATTTCAAAAATATAAAAATTACTAAAACGGGACATGAATACTTACCCAATTAAGCTTGATTAGTTTTATTTCTCTCTCCTAGGGTTTTCATGCAAATTTTGGGGAAGATGATAAAAAATAAGATGATATTTCTATTTATTTTAATTGTCATCTTTTAATTATTTTTGTTTCCAATTTAATCCTTACCTTTTTCTATTTTTCCATGGATGATTCATCAAAAATATCTACTAACTTTTCTTTAATGGTCTAATTACCATATAAGGACCTCAAGTTTTGAATTCCATAGCTATTTGATCCTTATAGCTACTAGAACTTAACTTTTGCATTTTACACAATTTGGTCCTTTCCACAATTAGACACATAATAACTAAAATTTTTGTAACAGCCTGATTTTGGGCCTAGTCAGAATAGTGGTATCGGGACCACAAATACAAATTTAAATAAATTATTTTATTATTATTTTGATATTATAGCATGTTTTTAAGAGTGCATGAAAAATTTGGTGAAGTAATTTTAGCGTTTGGGAGCTTAATTGCGTAAAAGGACTAAATCACATAAAGTGCAAAAGTCCTAATTTGATAGCTAAAGGTGTAAAATAGCTAGAGAATAAAATTTTGGGGTCTTTAAAGGGCAATTAGACCCTTTTAAAAGAGCTTGGCCGGCCATGACACAAAGAAGAGTAAATGGTCAAAATGTTAGGTAAGTGATGACATTTTTTGTGATAAAATAATACCCTAAGTGCCTAGCCTTCATCTTTTTCACCTATTCTTTCTTCTTAACTAAAAAATCAGCCAAGAGAAGAGTTTTGAAGCTTGAAACTTTCAGCAACTTATCATCTTTAGAAGTAAGTGATTTACATACCCTTTGTTGATGATTTTTGCATTTTTGAGACCCTTGAAGCATAAGCTTTCAAATGAGGGTACTATTTTGCAAAATGATTAAGAGTTTAGGGTTTTTCCATGAAAGGATTTGTAATTTTTTCTGAGTTTTTATGGAAGAAAATGAGTCTTGGGTGTCTTATAAACAACTTTTGTGAAAGGTGTTAGCATAAAAACACCTAAAAGGACTATTTTGCATAAGTTGTAAAATAGATGATAAATGTGTGAAATAATGGGAATTTGGAGTTGCTATAAGAGTATAAAGGGTTCGGCTAGGCTTAAGATGAGAAAAAATTCGATAAGAATTAATTTTCGGGCTTAGGGGTAAAATGGTCATTTTGCAAAAGTCTAAGGCAAATTGGTCATTTTGCCCAACTATGGATTGTAGAGTGTCTATTTTGATAAAGTGATTAAATAAGTGCATTTTGTTATTATAGATCAAGAAATACCAAATTCAAACCTAGACCGAGAGAAAGCCAAGCAAATCGACTAAATCGACTAGTTGCCACATTTTGTGATCCGAGGTAAGTTGTATGTAAATAATACAACTACATTGATAATATAAGTGTTTGAATTGTATTGGATTTTTTATAGCATAAATTGCTTGATTGTGGAAATGAGAAAATGATATAAGAATAGAGATAGTAGAATTCCCGAACGAACCTTAGGAAATAAATCGGATATTCATGCCATGACGTTTGGGGTCACTTGTGTGAGCTAGTGTAAGACATGTTGGGACATGCATCGGCCACATTATGAGAGCTAGTGTAAGCCAATGTGTAACGCCTCAATTTCTCAAATCCTGAACCCCTGTTAAAATTGTTTTTGCATGGTTGTGGCATGGATGTATGTCTGCCTTAGTGGTGTAGTACTCTGGGAGTGTCTGGGAAGTCATGGGTTCAAACCTTTGTTTGAGTAAAATTTTGCTTCTAAGTGAATAAACCCTTGTCTTCAGCTTATAGACTTTTAAACTAAAACGAGTGAAGTATGACAATATAAGGCCTGCTAGCCTAGTGCTAAGTAACGTGTGGTGTGTGCCTAGGGGTCTTGAGTTCGAGCCTTCTGTGCGCTAAGGTGTTTTATTTTGCTGCCTTGCAATGGAGGAAGTAAAGGTTGACCGAAACTATTATGTTGGAGTGGTTGAATGGAGATGAATAGCTGAATTTGGGGAGAGTTTGGTGGGAGTGGATAGGGGAGTAATCGGTTAAGAGATGTGGGGAAGTTTTTGAGGAGAAAGTTAAGGAGTTGGAGAGTGTGGGAATGCAGTGCCGAATGAGGACTCTCCTCAATTTTTTGGTGTGAGTAGTGCACCTAGTCATTCGGCTATGCTCTTTGTACCGAAAGTGTAATCTAGTGCTCTCCATTTTGGGTAATCGTCATTTGTCTTCTGCCCATTTTTTTCATGTTTTTTCCTCTTCCGGTTATTGTTTTGCTTGGTAGCCATATGTTCTGGTGACCACTCGGGCATTCTGCATTCTAGCCTGTTGTGGTTTTGTCTTCAAGGTTGTGTTTGAGTAATCGATCTTCCTCTTTTTCCTTCCTTAATCTTCTTCACAATTTGCCAAACCCTCATTCCCTTCCTCCCAATCGGTCATCATTTTTCATCTTCTCTTTTGGTCTATTAGCCGTATACTTTCTTCTTATTATTATTATTCTTTTTCTACTCTGTAACTCTTGCCGAATCTAGTTTTTCTTCTTTGGTTCTGAGCCGACACTATTTTCTCTAAGAGCCGAACCCCTCTGCAACTCTCTCAACTCCTATCGTGTTTCAGCTTTTGAAGTGGGTGCTTGAGCATTCGATTAGGGGTCAGGGCAAGTTCTTTCTCCCTTTCCATCACGTTATTTCTCTCGTTTCCTCTTTGGTTTTGCCTGAAGTAATCATGTTTAATAACTCTCCTTTTGGCGATTTATTCTAGGGAGCGAGATTCTTCTATCTCGTGCATCTGGATTAAGGTGTGCTCTGGGGCGTTGGCCCAATATTGCAAACCCTTACTTTTAGCCTACGATTTTGGTAAGTTCTTTACACTTGGTATAATGGTTTAAGTGAGGTAATAGTTTATAAGGGATGTATGGTTGCAGGTAGCCTCTAAGGATTGGAAAAGGGGTTGTTGGCAACGGTTTATGGAGCGATCAAAGCAAGGGGTAAGTAAGAATATGGAAAAGTGTTTTGTTTAGGGTTACTTTAATTCGACTATAACCTATTAACCGAACCTTTTACTTGAAACAGATTGGAGTACTTGTGAGCTAGTTGGGCGATTTCGCAATCATGTGTGTGTACCCCCATTGCTACTAACTTAGTACAGTGGAAAAGCCGAAAAGTCAAAAAGTGGGTTGTCGGCACCACACAGGCGTATGGCCGTCCGTGCGGCAGGCCTAGTAGCAAAATGAGGCCGTGATGTCGACGAAATGGCCATGAGTGTTTTCATGGGCCGAAACAGTATTGGGCCGTTCTGGGCCGAACTGGGTCGTGTAGGCCTAGTGGTCTTGTGGACCCCGTGGAGAAATCACACAAAACGTGGTAAATTGTGGGCCATCTTGTGTGAACTACATGACTATTTTTGGGCTATGTGGCCAAACGAAAGTGTGGGCCAACATGGGCCGCAATATGGGCTATAGGCCCATTAGTACTGGTTGACCGATATGGTTGCGCGGATCGCTCAAGACGACTATGGACCTATTGTTGGGTCGGTAAATACACTTAGACCCCATACTATTGAAATGACCATTATACACCTGTGAGAGGTAAATTGATTGAAATACCCCTATACTATGTATGACTGTTTATGAGCATGACATTTCTGCATACACGTATGATATTATGTTGCATTACATGGGGTGGGATATATGATTTTGGAGGAAGTGTACTGAATGGCTATAAGCCTATTACTGGCAGCTCTACTACGAATGTTGTTTTAGTACCTAAAACGGTATGATTTGGTGTTTAGGGTTGGGTGGGTCAATTATATCCCCACATGGTGTGTAAGGCTAGTACGGAGATAGTGTGTAGCGGTTGGATTGGGTAGGAATCTTTGTTTGCATACAGTACTGAAATAGGCTCAGGCGCAGACTTATACTGCTACTGAAAAAGGGGCTCAGGCCTAACTGGAACTAACAGGCCTAGGCCCAGATTGCGTTTACCTGATTGTTTGTTATGTTGGGCTTTCACACACTGATTTTTCGTAAACTCACCCATCTGTTAACTGTGCAGGAAATTCTCAGGCTTAATCGGATCGAGGCGACAGAGGATTCAGAGGTGGCCACTCGACGTAGTTTCTTTTTATATTATATTTATCATTTTATATTGGGTTTTTATTATGTAATAAGGCCACTTTAATTTTTAATTAATTTGGGAGATTTATTTATTTAACTGATTTAATTTACCTGTTAGTGATAGGACGCTAATTTTCATGAAAATATAAAAAAAGGTTTTTTTGAAAACATCACGCTCACGCAACACGGTTTTAAAATTAATAATAAACTGGTTGAAGTAATATTTTACCTAAATAACTTGAGTTTTTACAATGAGCTAGGCCTTCTAACCTTTTGTTAAGAATCTAATGAAGTGTTTATAAAAAACTAATTTTTCAACAATTAATGTTTTGGAAAAACACTCGAATGTGACATCACAGATTCGTCCATAACATCTAGGCTGGGTTTGGAGTGTTACACCATGTCTAGGACATGGCATCGGCACTGAGACGAGTGCTAGTGTAAGACATGTCTAGGACATGCATTAGCCTCAAGATGTAAGCCAGTGTAAGACATGTCTGGGACATGCACCAACCATGAAATGTGTCAATGTAAGACTATGTCTGGGACATGGCATCGGCACCTTACCCCATGTTTGAGGCTTATAGAATATCCGGTAGTGTTCCAAATGGTTCAACGGTGAAAGTTATGATTTCTAGTTAATGAGGAAAGTATAACCGTGTTGTGAGTGATACAGGTACCTATTTGGTATGTATAAAATGTGAACCCAATATGTACTATATAATGTGGATTAGATATTGATGAGCAAATTTTACTTATGCCCACTTGTAAGTTATGAGCTTGTTGATGAATGGTAAAGTTGTGTTGTATATTTATTTATGTGCAACTTATTAAGCTTTAAGCTTGCTCCCTCTCCTTTTTCGTTTTCTTACAGTGCCGCCTATCTAGCTCAAGAACCAACGGAAGTCAAAGATATCGATCACACTATCAATCAAAGCATTCAGTATAGTTTGATTTATATTTTTGAATATGGAATGTATAGGGAATTAGACTTGTGTTTTGTGTTATTATTAATTTGGCCAAATGTGTTGGCTTGGGATAAATCCCTCATTTTGTATTAAGCCTTGAATGATGGCTAAGATTCATTTTGATTTATATGTAAAGATGTTATTTTCATGGATGAGTAAAATGCACAAATGGAATGTTGTTTATTGTGGCTGATTTGGTTGCATGAGATAGCCTTATATTAGTTTTGGTTGCCATTGCGCAGGTTGTGTAAATAAGGGTGGGTAAGAGGCTTGGTAAATAGATTTATATTGTCCACACGAGTAAACACACGGGCGTGTGTCTAGGCCTGTGTGACACACACTCTGCCTTATAGGCGTGTGGTTCAGTCGTGTGTCCCCTGCACGTAAAATTTTCAAGTTAGTATGCATGGTAGTAAACACACGGGCAAAGACATGACCGTGTGTCTGAGCCGTGTGAAGGACATGGCCTAGTACACAGGCGTGTGCCTTGGCCGTGTGACATTTTGGGGTTGCTGACGTCAGAAACAAAATGTCTAGGTTTTTGCACACGGTCTAGGACACAAGCGTGTCATGGTCGTGTGAAGGGCACGGGCCAGGGCCAGGGACATGGGTGTGTGCTAGACCATGTGAAAAACCCTGTAGGTGTGCATTTAAAATTAATTCCACACGGGTAGAGGACATGGGCATGTCCCTGTATTGCTTAGGCCGTGGAGACACACGGGCCATCAGCATGACCATGTCGAATTGGCCACACGGGCGTGTGTCCTGTTTCTAAGACAAATTTTCTATAGATGGCTTGAGGACTGGGGTTAATCCCGAATAGTTTCCAATGGTCGATTTGGGGTTCGTAGGCCCATGATAAGAAGTTTAAAGTAGAAATTGAAAAAGTTTCAAATTGAACAGAGTTTTGGTGACTCAGAAATGTTTAATGCCTCATATTTCATCCCGACGAAGGGTACGGGTGTGGGGTGTTACATTTAGTAGTATCAGAGTAATGTTTTATTCGGTTCTAGGACTAACCTACTGAGAGTACGAGTCTAGCTATACATGCCATAACTGTATATTGATAATGTGACGACTTCTGACGACTATAAATTATATTTTTATATAGTAAATGAATCCTGATAGAGCTAGACGGATGACATGGAGAGTAACACACTGGCTCCCGCTGAAGGGACCGTGGTTGTTGAGAGTGAGCCCTTAACTATGGGCCAAGGCGGAGCGGCTAGAGAAGCCTATCTCTGAATGATGGATGTTTGGTACACGGAGTTCGTTTGTGCGAATCCAAACATTCCACCTCCCCCACCTCCTCTGATTCCTCAGTATGCCCCTATAGCTCTGCAAGGAGCGGACGTGATCAAGAGGGAGAAGCCTCTAGTAGACAAGATCTGGAAACAAGGAGCTAAAGAACTCCAGGCTAACATAGATGACGACCCGGAGAAAGAAAAGTTTTGGTTAGAGAATACCATCAGGGTATTTGATGAACTGTCGTGTACGCCTGAGGAGTGCGTGAAATGTGCGGTATCGCTCTTGCGAGATTAGACCTACCAGTGGTGGAACACTCTCGTGTTTATGGTACCGAGAGAGAGACTAACTTCAGAATTCTTCCAGGAAGAGTTCCGAAAGAAGTATATTAGTCAAAGGTTTATAAACCAAAAGAGGAAAGAATTTCTAGAGTTGAAGCAAGGTAGTAAAACTGTGGCGAAGTATGAACATGAGTTTGTGAAACTCAGCAAATACGTGGGGGAGTGCGTGTCCTCAAAAGCCACCATGTGTAAAAGGTTTGAGGATAGTCTAAATGAGGATATCCGAGTGTTTGTTGGCATTTCAAAGTTAAGAGAATTTGTGGTACTCATTGAGAGAACATGCAAAGCGAAAGAGTTGGTTAAAGAGAGAAGGAAGACGGCTATTGAGATGCGTGATTCGAGGAAAAGACAAACGGAGAAATCGTACCAGTCCTCATCTAAGAAATCTAAGGAATTTTCTAACCGATCGAATGCTTCCGTGGGGTTTTCGAATAGAAATAATAACCAGCAGAACACGACTTCTAGAGTCCAAACCACTTCTATCTCGAGCGTCAGTAGTGCTCGGCCAACTAGGCCAGAATATTCACAATATGGTAGGCACCACTTTGGTGAGTTCCAAGGTAAAGAAAAAGGGTGCTTCAAATGTGGGTCACTAGACCACTTCATCCGATACTGTTCCGAAATGGAAGAGAGAAAAAGCAAGAAGTGAAGGCAAGTAGTGCTCCTTTGAGGGGTAGACCACAAAAGAACCCTGGAAGCTAGACTACTAGTAAAGGTGTAACCAAAGATGTTGTATTGAGGTCCAAGGGCAGAGCACCTGCAAGGACTTACACTATTAGTGCCCGTGAAGAGGCAGAATCTCCCGACGTGATCACGAGTACCTTTTCTATCCACGATATATCTATTGTTGCTTTAATTGACCCGGGGTCTACCCACTCCTATATTTGTATGGAATTAATATCCCGTATGAACATGTTAGTAGAGCCCACAAAATTTGGGATAAAAGTGTCCAACCCTTTGGGTAGATATATGCTAGTAGACCAAGTGTATAGAAATAGTCCTTTGACAATTAGGGGTCATTGTTTTCCAGCCAACTTGATGTTGTTGTCTTTTAATGAATTTGATTTAATCCTTGTGATGGATTGGTTGACTTCTCATACTGTTGTAGCGGACTGTGGGAGAAAAGTAATTGAACTGAAATGTGAAAACGGGAATATTCTTCGGGTTGGGCCAGATGAATCGAATAATTTACCCGTGATAATATCATCGTTGATTGCTGAAAAATATTTGAGGAAAGGATATGACGCTTATCTCACTTTTGTGTTGAATACTTAAGTGTCTGAATCGAAGTTAGAATCGGTACCAGTGGTTTGTGAGTTTATAGATGTGTTTCTGGAAGAATTACCCAGACTACCTCTAGTGAGGGAAGTTGAGTTTGGAATTGAGTTGGTACCTGACACGGCACTCATTTCTATTGCTCTCTATAGGATAGCTCTGACCGAATTAGAGGAGTTAAAGGCTCAGCTTCAAAAATTGACGGATAAAGGTTTCGCGAGACCTAGTTATTCATCGTGGGGTGCATCAGTGTTGATGGTTCGATGAGGCTATGTATTGACTACTGCGAACTGAACAAGGCGACGATAAAGAATAAGTATCCTCTACCAAGGATCAATGATTTGTTTGATCAATTGAAGGAAGCCATGGTGTTCTCCAAGATTGATTTGAGATCTAGCTATTATCAGTTAAGGGTTAAAGAGCAAGATGTACGGAACACTGCGTTTCGGACGAGATGGGCATTATGAGTTCCTCGTCATGCCCTTTGGTTTGAGTAATGCCTCGAAGGTATTTATGGATTTGATGAACCATATTTTTTTCCGTATCTACATAAGTTTGTCATTGTATTTATCGATGACATACTGATTTACTCGCGTGATGAGGGTGAACACGCGGAGCATTTGAGAACTGTTTTACAGACCTTGAGAGACAAGAAATTGTACACCAAGTTCAGTAAGAGTGAATTTTGGCTTAGAGAAGTCAGATTTTTGGGCATTTTGTATCAGGTGATTGGATCCAAATTGATCCGAGTAAGATTTCAGCCATTATTGAGAGGAAGTCGCCAAGAAATATGACAGGAGTTAGAAGCTTTTTTGGGTTTGGCCAAATACTATAGAAGGTTTGTTCGAGGGTTTTCTATGATTGCTATTCCAATGATGAGGCTATTACAAAAGGACTTCAAATTCGAATGGTTAGAAAAGTGCCAACAAAGTTTCAGGAAATTAAAAGTTTTATTGACCAAAGCCCTAGTGTTAGTACAACCGGAGTCGGGCAAGGAATTTGTGATTTATAGAAACGCCTTCTTGAATGGGTTGGGGTGTGTGCTCATGCAAGAAGGCAAGGTTATAGCTTATGCCTCAAGATAGCTAAAGCCACACGAGAGAAATTACCCGACCCTTGACTTGGAACTAGTAGTTATAATGTTCGCGTTAAAGATTTGGAGACATCATTTGTATGGTGAGATATGCCGAGTAATCACTGATCACAAAATTCTTAAGTATTTAATGACTTAGAAGGAATTGAATCTACAGCAACGAAGGTGGCTAACACTTATAAAGGATTACGAGTTGGTAATTGACTATCACCTGAGAAAGGCGAATGTAGTCGCTGACGCTTTGAGTAGAAAGTCATTGTTCACTTTAGGAGCTATGAATACTCATTTGACTGTGTCTAGCGATGGTTCAATTCTAGCAGAGTTGAGAGCTTGGCCGATGTTTCTACAAGAAATTCGTGAAGCTCAGAACAATGACAAAGATTTGCAAACCAAGAGAAATCAACGTGAGTCGGGGGCCAAATCAGACTTTCGAATTGGTATGATGGGTGTTTGGTGTTTAAGGATAGAGTTTGTATACCCAAAGACAGTGAGCTTATTCAGAAGATTCTACGAGAGGCACATAGTGGTTGCTTGTCCATTCACCCGGGTAGTGTAAAAATGTACAACGATTTGAAGAAAATATATTGATGGACAGGAATGAAAAGAGACATTTCAGAGTTCATTTCCAAGTGTCTTGTGTGTCAGCAAATGAAGGCCAAACACCAAGTACCTTCAGGTTTTTTCAGCCTATAACGATCCCAGAGTGGAAGTGGCATCGAATTACTATGGATTTTGTGACGGATTTTCCATTAACCCTGAGGAAAAAGGATGTCGTTTGGGTTATTTTGGATAGGCTAACAAAGTCGGCACATTTTATACCGGTGAGTACTGACTACTCCCTTAAGAGATTGGTTGACTTGTACGTTTCTGAGATTATAAAGCTACACAGGGTGCCCATGTTGATTATTTCAAATAGAGACCCGAGATTTACCTCGAGATTTTGGAAAAAATTACAAGAGGCTTTGGGAACAAAGTTGAGTTTTAACACAGCATTTCACCCGCAAATCGGCAGTCAGTCGGAAAGAGTGATTCAGATTTTAGAAGACATGTTGCGGTGTTGTCTTCTAGAATTTCAGGGTAGTTGAGAAAGGTACTTGCCATTAGTTGAATTCGCCTACAACATTAGCTATCAGTCAAGTTTGAAGATGGCTCCTTATAAGGCTTTATATGGGAAAAAATGTCAAACGCCCTTATATTGGACCAGCTCAGAGAGGATCATATTCACGGGGTCGATTTAGCCAAAGAGACCGAAGAGAAAGTTAAGGTGATTCGCAACTGTTTGAAGACCACCTCGGATAGGCGAAAATCTTATGCGAATTTGAAATGGAAAGAGATCGAATTTCAAGTCGGTGATCGAGTGTTTTTAAAGTATCCCCGTGGAAGAAAGTACTCAGATTTGGTAGAAGAGGCAAGTTGAGTCCTCGTTTCATAGGACCTTATGAGGTTACCGAAAGAGTAGGGTCAATTGCCTATCGATTGGCTTTGCCACCAGAATTGGAAAAAATTCATGACATATTTTATGTATCCATGCTACGTCGATATAGATCAGACCCTTCGCATGTGATTACACCAACAGAGGTCGAGATTCATCCGGACATGAGTTATGGCGAAGAGCTGATCAAGATTTTAACTCGTGAAGGCAAACAGTTAAGGAATAAGAGTATAACACTCGTGAAAGTTTTATGGCATGGACATGGAGTCGAGGAAGCCACATTGGAACCCGAGGGAACTATGAGAGATTAATACCCGAATTTATTCGTCAGTAAGATTTTCGGGGACGAAAATCCCTAAGAGGGGAAAAATGTAACAGCCTGATTTTGGGCCTAATCAGAATACTGGTCTCAAAACCACAAATCAAAAGTTGTAGAAATTATTTTTTTATTATTTTGATATTATATCATGTTTTTAAGAGTGCATGAAAAATTTGGTAAAGTAATTTTAGCGTTTGTGAGCTTAATTGCATAAAAGGACTAAATCGTATAAAGTGCAAAAGTCCTAATTTGATAGCTAAAGGTGTCAAATAGCTAGAGAATAAAATTTGAGGGTCTTTAAAGGGCAATTAAACCCTTTTAAAAGAGCTTGGCCGGCAATGAGACAAAAGAAGAGTAAATGGTCAAAATGTTAGATAAGTGATGACATATTATATGATAAAATAATACCCTAAGTGCCTAGCCTTCATCTTTTTCACCTATTCTTTCTTCTTAACCAAAAATATCAGCCAAGAGATGAGTTTTGAAGCTTGAAATTTTTAGCAACTTATCATCTCTAGAAGTAAGTGATTTCTATACCCTTTGTTGATGATTTTTGCATTTTTGAAACCCTTGAAGCATAAGCTTTCAAATGAGGGTACTATTTTGCAAAATGACTAAGAGTTTAGGGTTTTTCCCTGAAAGGATTTGTAATGTTTGCTGAGTTTTTATGGAAGAAAATGAGTCTTGGGTGTCTTATAAACAACTTTTGTGAAAGGTGTTGCATGAAAACACCTAAAAGGACTATTTTGCATAAGTTGTAAAATAGCTGATAAGTGTGTGAAATAGTGGGAATTTGGAGTTTCTATAAGAGTATAAAGGGTTTGGCTAGGCTTAAGATGTGAAAAAATTCGATAAAAATTAATTTTCGAACTTAGGGGTAAAATGGTCATTTTGTAAAAGTCTAAGGAAAATTGGTCATTTTGCCCAACTATGAATTATAGAGTGCCTATGTTGATAAAGTGATTAAATAAGTGCATTTTTTTAATTATAGATTAAGAAATACCGAATTCGAACCTAGACCGAGGGAAAGCCAAGCAAATCGACTAAATTGACTAGTCGCCACATTTTGTGATCCGAGGTAAGTTGTATGTAAATAATACAACTACATTTGTAACGCCCCAATTTTCGGGAATTCTGTGAGTGTTGGAAAATTTTATATTTTGGTGTTCTGTCTACTTGGCGTAGATTTAATCAAGTTAGTGGGTCTCTAGAAGGCCCAAGTTTAGGTTAAAATCCAGTAATTTTAGTTAATTTTAATTCTATAGAAAAAGGGGTTCTGGTTAGCTGGGCTTTAAGGTATTAATTGCGTAAAATAAAACACAAGGAAGCCCGTGGTAGGCTTGTGGCGTCACTTAGGGGCTTGAGAGGTGGCGTGTGGATGACCAAGGAGAGCTAAGGTTCGAGTCGCAAGGTAAGCAAACTAGTGATATTAATTTTTATGTGCAGGAAAGGTAAGTAATGGAACCTAAGTGAAAGACTGTCAGGAAGAGTTTAAATTGCTCAAGGGATTGAGTAAGGAGGGGATAAGGGATAGGATTTAGGAGCTGATTGGGGAGAGTAGTGATGGCCTAATAGTGGACTCTTGAGGAGCAAGAGTTGGCCGGCCAACGGTTTCTTTTGGGGGGCAAAATTCGGCTAGGTTAAGTGCCGGTATAAATTCGACATTAGGGGGAAAGTTGTGACGTTTGCTGACCATTCTCCTCTTCTTTCTTTTCTCCTCTTCTCTTTAACTTTTTCTTTTTTTTCATCTTCTTTTCCTCCATAGCCGAATCTCTCTAACCACCTGTCCATCTTCATCTTTTGCTTCAAACGTTTCTAAAACCTTCATAGCCATTGCCATAAAAAGCCGAAATCCTGAAACCCATACTTTCTTCTGTGCCGATTTCTCCTAGCCAATTTTATTATCTTTTCCATCATTCTTGACCGATTCTCTAGTTCTCTAAACCTCAAGGTTCTGTCGACAAAACCATAGCAAAACCCTCCTATTTCATCTTTCTTTACACAGCTTCAACAAAAGCCGAAAACCCCACTCTCTTAGGGACTTGGCCGAATAGTGAGATCACTGAAGGCTCAACTTTTGTTATCATTTGAGGGCTTAGATCGGCATCAGAATTGAGTAGAAATTAATTGGGATCATTGACCGAAGGAACCGGTGGTAAGTCTTTTCAATCTAGTCTTTATTTTGTATTTTAGAAAAACCGAAACCCTTAAAGGTTAGGGAGGCTGTCGACTTGGACTTGTAGCCCTAAGGGGTTGTGATAAATATTTTGTCTTAATAATATTATGATCTAGAGGCTGCTGATCAAGGGCTTGGACAAGTGGAGCAACGGGATCTAATCTAGTCGCAAACTTCGGCAAAGGTAGGATTGCTAGTGCCTAAGGTGTTATGGCCGAATAAGGTAAGGAGTTATTATGTAGTTCGTTTCGGTAGTAGATTAACATGGTAGTAATATAATTGTAAGTACTTCGAGCGTGGATCTCGTCAACGAATCGTCATAAAACAGGTGTGTAACTGACACCCTTTCTTAGTCTAGATCGGCAAAAGCAAAAAAGCCGAAATGCCGAAAACTGGTATTTTGTAGATTTGCGAGTGTGCGAATGCTCGTGAGGTAAATCGATTAATGTTTTTGGTAAGCTGCAATGTTTGGACTAGAAAGTGCATGATTTCTGTGCCCTCGATATTTTTGGGCTTATTGGGCCAAAATTGGAATAAAGGGCCAACGGGCCCAATTCGGTAAGAACCCTCGGTAAGTGATTCTGTTAGTACGTGAAAGGTAGGAGTATGCATGAAAAACCTTAGAATAGATAAATTACTGAAATACCTTTAAAAGTGGAAAATTTACAGTTTTATTCCTAGGAGATAAATTACCGAAATACCCCTAAGGTTAAATTGACCTGAATGCATGTTTGACTGTTGTTATTTACTGCATACCATGTTGTTATTATCTGATGCATGGGACTGGGATATTGATGGAGGAGGTACTAAAAGTGGCCTATCCACGTACTGGAGGCTTTGCCTTAATTCACTGTTAACTGAGCAGCAAGGCTGCAACTGTGGAGTGTAGGGCTGGGTGGGTTGAGCTATTCCCCACATGGAGTGTAGGGCTGGTACGGATGGAGTGTAGCGGTTGGTGGGTTGAGTAGACTCCCCAAATGGGCTTGCATATGTTTATTGATGTTGCATGTATTTTGAAATGGGCCTATGGGCCATACTGTTATCTGAAATAAGGGGTTAAGGCCCAGTTTAATGTAATCTGAAAAGGGCTCTGGCCCAATATCACTGTTATCTGAATGGGCTTAGGCCCAATGGGCTTGAGCTGACTTGGGCTTTGGATGGGTTTCCTTACACACTGAGTTTCCAAACTCACCCCTTCTTTAACATTGCAGGTGAGCATTGATGTGGGTGTCTTGGAGCCGGAGGGGATTCAGAGTGGCCATGTTGAACACTTTTGGGTTTGAAAAAGAGACTGGTTTTCTTAAGCTATTTTTAATTACTATTTAATTTTTGGGTTGTAATAAGGCCATTTTAACTTTATTTTCTTCTTTGATTTTCTGGGATTATATTATTTTAAATAACTTTAAATTGATAGATAATAATTCAAATGAGCTAGACTTAGGGCGCGATTTCAAAATGATGCTTGTTTTAAAATAACACGACGTCACGAATATTCAATTTACCAAAGATAACCACTCAAAGAAATTTCAATTGTTATAACCAAGTGTGGCAATAGATATGGGCATGTCTAGGATTGGATCCAATCGAAGAGCTTGGTACTTAAGCAGCCTTCATGGCTCACCTCTTCTGTTACAGATACCTACCTGGTGCCCAGCTTCCATTCACTTGGTTAGCTTAACAAAAGTCGACTTTTAAAACACTAAAAAGGGAACATGGGTTTTTAACTTCAATGTGGCATGTCAGATTCAGCCATAACGTCTGGGCCGGGTTTGGGGTGCTACAACATTGATAATATATGTGTTTGAATTGTATTGAAATTTTTATAGCATAAATTGCTTGATTGTGGAAATGAGAAAATGAGATGAGAATAGAGATAGTAGAATTCCCAAACAAACCTAAGAAAATAAATCGGATATTCATGCCATGACGTTTAGGGCCATTTGTGTGAGCTAGTGTAAGACATGTCTGGGACATGCATCGGCCACATTATGAGAGTCAGTGTAAGACCATGTTTGGGACATGGCATCGGCATTGAGACGAGCGCTAGTGTAAGGCATGTCTAGGATATGCATCAGCCTCAAGATGTAAGCCAGTGTAAAACATGTCTAGAACATGCATCGGCCATGAAATGTGTCAGTGTAAAACCATGTCTGGGACATGGCATCGGCACCTTACTCCATGTTTGAGGCTTATGGAATATCCGATAGTGTTCCAAATAGTTCAACAGTGAAAGTTATGATTTCTAGTTAATGAGGAAAGTATAACCGTATTGTGAGTGATACAAGTACCTATTTGGTATGTATAAAATGTGAACCCAATATGCACTATATGATGTGGATTAGATATTGATGAGTAAGTTTTGTTTATGCCCATTTGTAAGTTATGAGCTTATTGATGAATGGTAAAGTTGTGTTGTATATTTATTTATGTGCAACTTACTAAGCTTTAAGCTTACTCCCTCTCCTTTTACGTTTTCTTATGGTGTCACCTATCTAGCTTAAGAACCAATTAAAGTCAGAGATATCGACCACACTATCAATCAAATTATTCGGTATAGTTTGATTTATATTTTTGAATATGGCATGTATAGGGAATTAGACTTGTGTTTTGTGTTATTATTAATTTGGCCAAATGTGTTGCCTTGGGATAAATCCCTCATTTTGTATTAAGCCTTAAATGATGTCTAAGATTCATTTTGATTTATATGCGAAGATGTTGTTTTCATGGATGAGTAAAATGCACAAATGGAATGTTATTTATTGTGGCTGATTTGGTTGCATGAGATAGCCTTATGTTGGTTTTGGTTGCCATTGTGTAGATTGTGTAAATAAGGGTGGCTAAGAGGCTTGGTAAATAGCCTTATATTATCCACATGGGTAGAAACATAAGTGTGTGTCTAGGCCATGTGTGACACACGGTCTGCCTTATGGGCGTGTGGTCTGGCCGTGTGTCTCCTACACATAAAATTTTCAAGTCAGTATGCATGGTAGTAAACCACAGGCAGAGACACGGACGTGTGTCTCAACCGTATGAAGGACACGGGCTAGCACACGAGTGTGTGCCTTGGCCGTGTGACATTTTGGGGTTGCTGACATCAGAAATAGAATGTCCAGGTTTTTTGCACACGGACTAAGACACGGGCGTGTCGTGGCAGTGTAAAGGACACGGGCTTGTGCTAGGCCGTGTGAAAACCCCTGTAGGTGTGCATTTAGAATTAATTCCACGCGGGTGGAGGACACGGGCGTGTCCTTGTATTGCTTAGGCCTTGTGAGACACATGGGCCATCAGCATGACCATGTCGAATTGGCCACACAGGCGTGTTGCCTTTCCACATGGGCTTATGCCTTATTTTTAGAACAAATTTTCTATACATGGCTTAAGGGCCGGGATTAATCTCGAATAGTTTCTAATGGTCGATTTGGGCCTCGTAGGCCCATGATAAGAAGTTTAAAGTAAAAATTAAAAAAGTTTCAAATTGAACAGAGTTTTGGTGACTCAGAAATGTTTGAAAGCATGAGTTTAAGGTTAGATAATGTCTCGTATTCCGTCCCGACGAATGGTACTTGTGTGGGATATTACAATTTTCCTATCAAAATTTTCGTATATCCTTTCTATCATATTACGAATCATGCAATAATATTAAAATAAATTATCTTTCTTGCTCAGATTTGTGGTTCCGAAACACTGTTTCAATTTCACTGAAAATGGGTTGTTACAAGCAGCCTTTATGTTTTGCAAGGATCAACGGTGACCGGTGAAACAACATGTCACTCGTCTGTTAAGGATTCGAAGTCAATTCGTTTGAAGCAAAGGCAACTTGGTCATAGGAGGGCAAAAGGTATGACCGTTTTGAATAGGAGAAGTTCTCTTTTGGGTGTAGGTTTTGGAAAGATAAAGCACTACATTCATGAAAAACAAAACCTGAGTTAAGTTTGATTTGGCAGTGCATAAGTGAAGACTAGATTCTTCCAATTTCAAATTTCAAGCACAGCTTAGACTCAGTTAATACCCTACAAAGTTCGAGATAGCCCATAGCGGGCTTTGGTAAAGATAGCATTGTGAAAATACGAGTCAATGTGGATATTTATGTAGTGTGTCTCGCATTTTTTGCTGAAATAGAGATGACATCCCGACAAGGAAGAAGCGTCATCCTGATGACGCAACCACCGACGTCACAACAAGAATTTTTGCCACTTCTCGACGATGCGATGAAGGGCATCTAGATGAGGCAACAACCACGTCATGACGTGATGACATGTTCCCAAAGCTTTTTTGGTTTTCTTCTCCCAGTTAAACTTTGATTATTCTAAAGATATTTTAGTCAAATTTGTACACGAAATTTAGCCTATAAATAAGAATTTGTCTACCCTAGAAAGATTTAAACCATAACACATTTAGGTATTAGCTTTTACAAGCTTTTAGGGAATTTTGTGTTTAAGTTTTGAGGGTTCTTATTTTTGGGTTTTGGGGTTTAGTTTTTTATCTCCATCTTTGTACTCTTTAATTTTTCTGATTTAGTGAAATTATATTTGCCCGTTGTTTTTTATCCTCTTCGAAGGGGTTTTTCTATGTAAAATATTTATGTTTGATCTTTTCAATTTCTTCATTAGTTTACTTGTTCGTTGCTTACACGAGTATATCCCCAACAATCCTTAATTTTTTACCCTGATTAATACTTTAAAATTTTATTTTTTTGGGTGACCAAAATGAAAGCAACCTATAAGTTGGATGGCCAAATTGAAAGTGTATAATAATATGGCATGTACAATCAACCGCACTTAGAGATTTAACACTTTGGTAATTAAATGAAAGTGCCTTAAAAGTTGCGTAACAAAATTACAATGATTTCATTTTGGTCACCCAAAATAAAAGTGCCCTAAAAGTTGAGTGACCAACTAAGTAGTTTATCCATAAAGTTATGCTAAAACCTACACTATTTATTAAGCCTTTTACTGAGTTGGTGTCCCCCATCAATTAAATCCCAACTCAGTTAGGGAAATTATGAAAATATCCTTCTATAATTAAAATAATTTATATTATTTGAGGGTATTTTAGTCTTTTTATTTTAGAAAAATAAATAAAATATACATGTGGTGTGATTTGAACTCATATAAATTAAATTAGTAAAACATTAAATTTACCACTTAGCCAACCAAGGCTAAATTATGTAAAAATGTCAATTTATAAAAATAATTGAGTGATTAGGCTGATTTCTAGCATATTTACCAGAATAGGTTGATTTTCAAGAGAGAATGTGAAAATGCGCTCAGCTAGGCGTGCTTTCGTACACAGTCAGTTGAAAATGCGTCCAGCTGAACGCACTTTCCTACCTAGTCAGAAGTATCAATACCCTTAAGAAAGTATCGATACTTTGAAGAAAGTATCGATACCTTTCACCATGTATCGATACCATCATCAATCTTTCAAAATTTGGTCTATTTTTCCTTTTGTGTTCATTTTCAAAAGATTACAATAGAAACCACCACAATTTAATTCCTTTTTCTAATTAACTCAATGGCCATTAATGTCATTTGCACCATGCCTTTCTTCACCTTAGCCCCATTCTTGAAAAATAGCAAAGGATTAAATTAGTCGATAGAACTTTAATACATTTTTTTAAAAAAAATTTAATTGCTATAAAAATTTACATGTGTGGTCGTTTCTACAAGGGGAAAACATCACAAGGGCTAGAGGATGCCTTGAACCCTGCCAACATCTTTTGTAAATACTAAAAGTTAATTTAAAAACTTTGAAGAAAAGATTAAATAATTTTAAATTAATTCTCTAGAAAAAATTTATTATAAAAAGAGAGACATTTGTTGCTAATTTGCTAGTAATATGTGTCTTTTCCTATCCTAACAAGGAAACTTATAGTGGTCCCCGTACTAAGGAAGCTTTGTTTTTTAATTTGTTACTTACTTTTCTCTTTCTCCACCAAACTCAATTAAATAAGAAACAAAAGAAAAATTTACTATCCCAAATACTAGACAACGACAGAAGGAGATGAACTGGAGGGAACTCCAGAGTTAAACGCAAGGAACCAAGAAGGACGAAGAACAACAAATTCGAGCGAATTAAATACTGGTAATTCAATTATTTATTACTTTTTCAATTCCTCTTTACCAAATCTGATTTTAATTGTAAGGATTAACTCTCAAAGGGAAAGGGGAGTAAAATTTAAAAATTATAATTTTGGGTTTAACTATTTAAATATTTTTTCTCTTTACCATTCTCTGACTGCCTAACATATAATAAAAATAAGGAAGTTCCATTAGAAATTAGACTAAAATTAAAATTAAATAAGTATATCACGCAGCTCTTAGTTGCCATAAATTACAAAATCAAAAAAAAAATTGTGATTTATGACAACTAAGAGCAGTGTAATTTATTTATTTAATCTTAATTTTAGTCAATTACTAATGGAACTTCCTTATTGTTATTATATGTTAGGCAATTAGAGAATGGTAAAGAGGAAAAAATTACTTCATATTTCCTTCCATAAAAAAAGACTAGATTGTTGAAGATAACAGACAACCTTCTGAACCATTAGAGGAAATTGTTAAAGAAGCTGAACCTGTTACTGCTGGTGGCACCGCTAATGATGAGAAACTTGATTTAGATGATGAGTAGCCTCCTCAAAACTTTGGAAAACCCATAGAAGGTATTGGTTTGAATTTTTTAGTGTGTGATCTTGGTTTGCGTAGATCAATTGACACTTATAGTTAGGAGAGCATATATTAATCTTGGGCCATATTAGCCTAAAGATGTAAAATATTCATTTTCCAGCCCACCAAAACATCCACGTCCCTTCCAAAAAAAAAGTGGTTTGACAAATTTCCTTGGTTATAATATTCTCCGACAAAACAGGCTGTCTTTTTTTTTTTCTTTCCTTTTGCAAGAAAACCAGTTGGGAGGTGTGGTTCAGATACATCCACTGTGAAGGGCTTTCAAAATTGGAAGAAATTTAATAATTGCATAAATGGTGCCTTTTATGTCACATGGGGAATGATTCTAATTCGGCCCATAATTTTGCGGCCAAATGTTTTTATAATCTCAAAAACCAATCATGTCGCATTGAGAAGATAGTAGAGAAATAGTATCACCCCTAACCCGTATTTATCGTCGGATTAGGATTACAAGGTATTATCGATCAAAATACAATTCCAAACAGTCATTTATTATCATTTATACACAAAGTAATATCATTACCTTTATAAAATTTTCAAACTCAAATAACAACCATCCTCTTATTTCCTATAAGACAAATTCGCATATTTGAGGTACATAACCAACCTAAAACAATCATACTTTACTAACCGCATCTCATGTACGAACTATGCTTCAAAACTTAACTATTTCAATTTCATTTATCTGTTCAAATTTCGAACCAAACTAACATACATCAATACCATATTTCTTACGCTTTATAAATTCAATGTTCAAAGCATATGTCCATCAATTTCATGGCATTCGGATACCTAAATTATAATCAAACATATTTCATTTCATATACCGAGCATATATCAAGACATCCATTTGTATACATCAATTTTATTAACTAATTACCAACGTACCATTTATATATACCTATGCACATTCGCATATTAAGACAAAACAAACCATATTATACGGCTTAATAATCATCCATACATGAGACCTTAGCAAAAATCACCCAATGGTCAAATTTAATTTAATTTTTTTTTGTACATTACAAATCCGTGCTCATCTCACCATAACAACATTAACCATTTCTAAAACATTTTGCCTAAACAGAACATACCAGACTCGTATGTTAATCTCACCAAATTAGCAACTACTAATACTAAACACAAATGCCAAATCAAATTATACCAAAATCGCAACTAAATCTTATACCAATTATACCAATTTCATTCTTCGCATAATCAATCATTTAATCAACAAGACATCCATAATAATTTGGCCAAATGCATACAGCCTCACAAAACATATATATATATGTATATATACCATATACCAAAATCTCATACGTATCAAAATGAGTCAAATACCATAACTGAATATACAACCACATATATAAGACATCTCGTAATCAAGCATTAAATCAACAACTTGACCTTTAAATATCGAACCACAAACAAACATGTCATAGGCATATGTATTTATTTTACCTATCATTAGCCGAATATAAATATATATCATATATCATAATTTATCTCACTAAATGACCAAAGCAATTTTCATCATTCACAAACCAATTTACAAGGCAATTTATACATCAAAACATAGGTCATTAATAAGCCACACCAAATAGCCAAATTCACATGGCATGACATAGTCATTACATAGCAAATATGACACATACCAACATTAACATCTAACAAAATAATTAACCACATTACCAGCACTCAAACCAAATTGTAACTATACACAAATGCAAAATATACCATCAAACAAACTTCCTAAAATTAGCTAATTAACAAGGCCGATTATTCACAAACATTAACATCATTATCGAGCCATTTTCGCATGGCTATTTATACACAATTCAAAACTAACCGTAACAAAACTAGACTATACATGCCATATGTTATAAGTACAAGCTTTCAAAGTACCGAAATAGCGATTGATAGTGTGACGATGATACTTGACAATCCCCGAGCTCGAGCTAGCTTTATATATCTATAAAATAATGAAAGAACACACAAGGTAAGCTTTGAAAGCTTAGTAAGCCATAAACAAATAAATCATCACAAGAACATTAGTAATTCAATTCGAATAGGCCACATTTAACTAATCTCATACACATACACAATCACTTTTCTCATTTAATCCATATTACCACGTTAAGTAACTTCACTTACCTTATTTTTCAATGAACATATAAACTTCATACGTACCTGAATCATTTAGCTCAAATGCGCATTCGGTCTCGTTTTGACATTGCCCGTTGAACCATTCGAAATCTTTAAGGATACTCAGAAACACATATATCACATACAATGTCATATCCCAGATATGGTATTACATGTTATCACATATCGATGCCTCTGTCCCAGACAGGGTCTTACACGTAATCTCATATAGATGCCAATGTCCCAAACATGGTCTTACACGAAATCACATATCGGAAGTCCTAATGTCATGACATCAGTATCTTGTACTATTCCTAAGGTTCGTAAAGGGCTTTCAACTTCGTAACTCAATCAATTCATGCTCGAAACAAGTCCTCCAATACTCAATTCAATTCGGCAACATATATAAATATACAATTCAATTCGGCAATACATACATTTAAATTTAAAAGCATTTATTTTCATATGAACTTACCTCATACGGAAACGAACGGATCAGAACAACTATTCAACAACTTTCGACTTCCCTCGATCCAAATCTGATTTCTTTCTTTCTTGATCTAAATAAATTCAAATTTAACTTATTTAATCACACATTCATTTAATTTCACCCAAGAACACATAAACAGGCATTTTCCACTTTAGCCCCTGACATTTCATATTTTCACAATTTAGTCCCTATTTCAAAACAACACAAAATACACAAAATTTCATCAAACCCAAGCATGGCCGAATCTTCCCTAGGTCCCTAAAAGCCCATTAATTCCATTTATTTCATATTTTAACCCCTCAATTTACAAATTTCACAATTTAATCCTTAATAAGCATTTTTATCAAAAATCACTTAATAAACTATGAAAATCTAACAACAAATATTTATTTTTCATCATCAGACAACAAAAAGCTCGAATATTCATCAATGGCATTTCAAAAATTCATCATCAAATCTCAAAATTAAAGCATGGGCTAGCTAATATATGAAGCAACGATCTCAAAAACGTAAAAATCATCAAAAACTGAACAAAAATCATATACCAATTGAAGCTTCAAATGGTCAAACCCTAAATAGCCATGATTTTCTTCTTTCTTCTTCAAATTTCGGTAAACAAAGATGAACACTCCACTAACCTTTTGTTTTATTTTAATTTATTAACATTAATACATAATTTACCATCTTACCCTTGGCTATTTAACTTATAAATTAATTAATGGTTGTCCATAAATGTCCACTTACTCTAATCTTAGTCAAATAACATTATAAGGACATCCAATTAAATAAATCATGGCAAATAAGCACTTAAACAATTAGTATGTCATTTTTGCATTTTACGTGATTTAGTCATTTAATTAAATTAACTAACCAATTGGTAAAATTAAATCACGAAATTTTCAAACATATCAAATAACACGCTGTAAACACCAAAAATAATATTAAAATAATTTTACAACCTCAGATTTGTGGTTCCAAAACTACTGTTCTGATTTAGCTAAAATCAGGTTATTACAACTCTCCCCCCTTAGGGATTTTCGTCCCCGAAAAACTTACTAGTGAATAGGTTTGGATAATGCTCTCTCATAGCATTCTTGGGCTCCCACGTAGCCTCTTCAATCCCGTGTCGGTTCCATAATACTTTCACTAATGAAATTTTCTTATTTCTCAATTCTTTGACCTCGCGATCTAAAATTCAGATCGGTTCTTCTTCGTACGTCATATCAAACTGAATCTTAATCTCAGATGAGGAAATCACATGCAAGGGATCGGATCGATATCGTTGAAGCATTGATACGTAAAATATATTATGAATCTTTTCTAACTCAGGTGGCAACAACAATCTATAAGCAACCGGCCCAATACGCTCAATAATCTCAAACGGTCCGATGAATCTCGGACTTAACTTGCCTTTACGATCGAACCGAAGTATTATCTTCCACAGAGAAACTTTTAAAAACACTTTATCCCCAATCTGAAACTCAATATCTTTCCGTTTCAAGTCTGCGTCTAATTTTTGACGATTTGACGCTACTTTTAAACTATCATGAATCACTTTCACTTTCTGTTCAGTCTCTTTGATCAACTCGACTCCGTGAATCTTATTCTCACTAAGCTCTGTCCAATACAAAGGTGTTCGGCATTTGCGACTATACAAAGCTTCGTATAGTGCCATTATTAAACTCGATTGAAAGTTATTATTATACGCAAATTCAATCAATGGCAAGTATTGTTCCCATGTACCTTCAAACTTAAGAATGCAACATCTCAACATATCCTCGAGTATTTGAATAATCCGCTCAGATTGACCACCTGTTTGCAGATGAAAAGCAGTAGTAAAGAGTAGCTTTGTACCCAATGCATATTGCAGTTTCTTCCAAAACCGCGATGTGAACCTCGGATCTCTATCTGAAATAATAAAAATAGGTACTCCGTGCAACCTCACAACCTCGAAAATGTACAACTCTGTAACATCTCGATTCAGGGCCTAGTTGAACAGTAGTTTCAAGACTACAAATCTGAAGTAGAACTAATTATTTTATGATTATCATGAGGTCTAGAATGTGAATGCATGCTTGTGTGAAAATTTCATGAAGAAATTCTCTGCTTAAGATGCCCAATTTAATTTTAGGGACTAAATTAAATAAGTTGCAGAACTTGAGTTCTAGAAGCTTTTAGCATGAAATTGAGTTAGATTATTAATTAAAGGTCCTTAAATAAAAATTTGACCAAGTTCTAAAATTTTAGACAAAAATGGGCATGCATGGATAAAATTTTAAAGTTTATTAAAAAGGGTATTTTGGTCATATGGTTAATAAAGAATAAAAAGGGAAAAATCAAGCAAAATGTTGTCCATCTTCTCTAAGGGTGCCGAAAATTGAGGGGCCTCCATAGCTAGGGTTTTCAAGATTTCTAACTTGATTGTAAGTGCTCTCTAACCCAGCTTTTAATGTTCTTTACATTTTTGAGATCCTTAAAGCTTAATCTATCTATTTCTACCCATACTTTGAGCTAGGGTTTATGTTCAAAAACTTACCCATATGTGACATGCATGTTCTTTGATGATTAATGGAAGATTATGAAAGTTTGAGGTGTGATGAACATCTTTTACTAAGTGGTTTTTAGTGAAAACACCTAAAAAGGACTTGTTTGTAAGAGGTGTAAAGATGAGTAGTAGAAATGTGAAATAAAGAAAAATGTAAGCTGATATGAGCATGACATAGGTTCGGCTAGGCTTGGGTAAATAAGAGAATGCAAACATTTAATTTTACGAGCCTAGGGACCAAAATGTAAAAATGTGTAAATTTAGGATAAAAAGGTAATTTTACCATAGAGTGAATTTTAGGCTGAAATTGAGAAATGTGATAAATTAATAGTTTAATTTTCTTATATAGACTCGGAAAGACCAATCCCGGAAGTAGACTATGGAAAACAAAAGGTTTTGGAATAGTCAGAATTCAAACCCGAAACATCATCCAAGTAAGTTCGTGTAACTTAATCGAATATGTAAATAGGTTGATTTTAATTGTTGTGTTGAATTGAATATGTAATGTAAGAATATTAAATTGTGTGAAAATTTTCATAAGCCCGGAAATGATTGAAAAAGGGTTGTAATCCGTTTGAATACTGAATTCCAATGGATAGGTTATTTCTTATGTGAAACGGGATCCTGCATGTGTTGTAGAAAGGATTTAGCCCGGACGGGTAATCTATTAATCTCGTTACAGAAGGGATTTAGCCAGGACGGGTAATCTTGATATGAGCCTTTCGAGTATATGTTTCAATTAGGATTTAGCGTGAACTGGTAATCCGACAAAGCCCTTAGAGTATATGGTACAACTAGAATTTAGACTGGACTGATAATTCTGCTGTAGGATATGTGGCTTGAAAAGGTACCAAATAGGTACTATTCTATATGAATTGACGGATAATAAAATAGTACACCTAGAGTGTACTACGTGATGAAATATCCATTGGAAATTCAATAATACAATGGATAAAATGTAAATAAAAGACATGAGAAACATGGAATAGAATGTGTACATGTTATGATGAGCTCATCCATGCATTTTGGAATAATTGTGACTAACTTGTTGATTGAGTGCATGTGTTTAGGGAAAATTATCTATGATTGATGGATAGTATGGCTTATTGATATTATGTGTTTAAAATGACCAGTAAGTTTACTTTCCGTTATACGAACTTACTAAGAACTTGAACCCCATTTCATTTAATTTTTAATTGACCACACGGTCTGGCCACACGGGCGTGTGATACGGCCATGTAACATTATTTTGGTGCTAACGTCATAATCAGAGAGTTATACAGCCTGAGGACACGGGCGTGTCGACAGTACACGGGCATGTCCCCTGTTTCACACGGGTCTGTCACTCTGTACTAAAGAGAATTTTCCAAAGTTTTCAGTTCAGTCTCGAACCATCCCCAATGCATATTTTGGGACTCGTAGGCCCATATAAGGGATATTATGCTTGTGTATAATTGAATTCTGATTTCAAAGAAATTTTATAGCCCGGTTTTGCATGAATATTTTTGTATGTGTCCGGTAATACCCCGTACCCGGTCTCGGCTTTGGATACGAGGTGTTACAAACTCAGCTAACTTCTCGAGTGAATAATCCATTCATATCGGAATGAAATGAGCCAATTTTGTCAGTCTATCAACAACCACTCATATCGCATCTTTCTTGTTAGAAGACAGGGGCAAACCTAATACAAAATCTATAGTGATTCTGTCCTATTTCCACTCAGGAATCATAATTTGTTGCAGTAACCTAGGTGGTATCTGATGCTCAGCTTTTGACTTGCTGACAGATTAAACATTTCGAAACAAATTCAGAGATAGCAGGCTTCATACCAAACCACCAGTAAAGCTGTTTCAGATCGTTATACATTTTCATACTTCCCGGATGAATAGATAATTGACTACTATGAGCTTCGTTTAAAATCATCTGAATCAACTCTGAATTTCTCAGAACATATAATCGGCCTCTGAATCTCAAACAATCATCAGCATCAACCTGAAATTCTGAATCAATGTTCGAACCACATTGAGCTTGTTTTGTTAATATTTCTTTATCAACTTTTTAAGCTTCACAAATCTATTGTAAAAACAACGATCTTGCTTTCATCTTAGCTACAATCACATCGTTCTAAGATAGGGCTAACTGAGTATTCATTGCACGTAGAGCAAACAAAAATTTCTGACTTAATACATCAGCAACAACATTGGCCTTTCCTGGATGGTAGTCAATCACTAGCTCGTAATCTTTTAACAATTCCAACCATTTCCACTGCCGCAAATTCAAATCTTTCGGATTCATCAGATATTTCAAACTCTTGTGATCTGAATAAATATGACATTTCTCTCCGAACAGATAGTGGTGCCAAATATTTAACACGAACACAATAGCTGCTAATTCCAAATTGTGCGTCGGGTAATTCTTTTCATGCGATTTCAATTGTCTCGAGCCATAAGCTATGACTTTGCCTTCCTGCATCAAAACACAGCCTAGGCCATTCAACGATGCATCACTATAGATTACGAATTCTTTACCCGATTCTGGCTGAACTAACACTGGAACTTCGGTCAATAAAGCTTTCAGCTGATCAAAATTTTTCTGCCATTTATCTGACCACTCGAGCTTAACATCTTTTTGTAGCAGCTTTGTCATCGGAGTTGCAATAATGGAGAAGCTATTTACAAATCGTCTATAATAACCTACAAGTCCTAGAAAACTACGAACTTCGGATACATTTCTCGGAGACTTCCAATCCATTATTGCCAAAATCTTACACGGATTTACTCGAATACCCGATGCTGACACAATATGCCCCAGAAAACTAACTTCTCGTAACCAGAACTAACATTTACTGAACTTTGCAAAAAGTTGTTTATCTCACAAAGTCTGTAGCACTATTTCAAATTTTAGCATGCTCAGATTCATCACGGGAATAAATCAAGATGTCATCTATAAACACAACAAAAAATATGTCCAAATACGATCTGAAGATTTGATTCATTAGGTCTATAAAAATAGCAGGTGCATTCATTAATTCGAAATGCATAACTAGAAACTCATAATGCCCATACCTAGTTCAGAAAGCAGTTTTTGGAACATCGGAGTCTTTAACTCGCAACTGATAATAACCTGATCCCAAATCTATCTTTGAAAATATTGTAACTCCTTTCAACTGATCAAACAAATCTTCAATTCGTGGCAAAGGATATTTATTCTTGATAGTCGCTTTATTGAGTTGTCGATAATCGATGCACCTTCTATAGTTTCATCTTTCTTTTTCACAAACAAAACTGGTGTACCCCAGGGAGAATAACTCAATCGTGCAAAACCTCTATCTATCAACTCTTGCAACTAAGCTTTCAACTCTGTTAATTCGGTCAATGCCACTCTGTACGGAGCTATCAAGATCGGAGTTGTTCCCGGCACTAAGTTAATACCAAATTCAACTTCTCTAATTGGTGGCAAACCCGGTAACTCTTCAGGAAACACATTCGGATATTCACACGTAACTGATACTGATTCAATCTTCTTTTCGGTCACTTTAGTGTCAAACACATAAGCAAAGTAAGCTTCACTGCCCTTTCTCACATATTTCTGAGCTAACATCAGAGAAATCACTGCCGGTAAACCATTCAAATCATCTGACTCGATCCGAATAATCTCATTATTCTGACATCTCAACTCAATCGTCTTTCTTTTGTAATTTACTATAGCATCATATGGTGTCAACCAATCCATTCCCAGAATTATATCAAATTCGTTGAATGAAAACAACATCAGATCGGTCGAAAAACAGAAATCTCGAATCATTAATGGGCAGTTCTTGCGTACTTTATCAACCAAAACAGACTTGCCTAAAGGGTTCAATACTCTAATCACAAATTCAGTAGATTCTACATGAAAAGTCTTACTAGATACTACGTTCATACATATATACGAATGAGTAGATCCAGGATCAATTAATGAGTAGTATCATAGAGAGTGAAAGTATCGGTAATAACATCTGGAGACGAAGCTTCTTCGCGAATGCGAATAGCATAAGCTTTGGCAGTTGCTTAGGCTTCAGATCTCACAGCAGTGTCTTTAGTCATTCTCTGGCTACCACTCAAATTACTCGTGTTTTTTGGTGGTCTACCTCTAGCTGTAGTGTTACTCGGCCTCGTATTCTGCACTGTATCTTACTCAGCCAACTCAGGACATTCACAGATGAAATGATCTAATGATCCACATTTGAAACAAGCCCAATCATTCAATCTACAATTACTAGGATGTCATTTACCGTAATGTTTACACTCAGGTTGATTTGGTCTGACATTTCCAACACTAGCTATAGAAGTAGCTTTTGAACTCAAGTTGGCCTCTCTCGGTCTCATCTAGAATAACCTGCAATAGTCTTTGAATGGCTAAAATCATCTCGAAACCTCTTTGATGTCAACTGATATGACTTATTTGATGATCTTTTTCTCAAATCTCTGGCTTCAAAGTCAGCTTTCTTTTTTTCTTTCTCGAGTTCTTCAGCTTTGCATGCTCGCTCAAAAAGTACCACAAACTCTTTGATTTCCAGAATCCTGACTAATAACTTGATGTCTTCATTTAAACCATCCTCGAATCTCTTGCACATAATAGCTTCAGTCGAAACACATTCCCGGGCGTATCTGCTGAATCTCACAAATTCCCGCTCATATTCTATCACGGTCATGCGACCCTATTTCAACTCGAGGAATTCTTTGCGTTTCTAATCTATAAATCTCTGACTGATATATTTATTTCGGAATCAAGTTTGAAAGAACTCCTAAGTAACCCGTTCTTTTGGAACCACCGATACCAGTATATTCCACCAGTGATACGCGATGTCTCGAAACAAATATACGGCACGTTTGATACATTTATCAGGGGTACAGGATAATTCATCGAACACCCGAATCATATTATCAAGCCAACACTCAGCTCATTCAACATCATCATCTACCACGGCTCTGAACTCTTCGACCCCATATTTTATGATTTTATCAACCGGAGGCTTATTCAACCGCATCGGATCAGTAACTTGAGGTATTATAAGAATTTGAGGATTAGGCGGGGGTGGAGGTTGTTGAGCAGCCGAATTTGTCCGGATGTACTGTGTGAACTATTCGTTCATCATCTAGAAGAAGGCTTGTTTAGCCTCCCCCTCGTGGCTACTCGTAATCGGCCTAGAATCAGCTGGCACTGCCCCTTGAGCGGGAGCGAGCGCATTACTTTTCACATCATCAATTATAGCTCGATTGGGATCCATTTACTATACAAATACACATTTTAATTGTCAGGAATCATCACACTATCACAGTTTATATATATGTCCTGTATAGCTAGACTCACACGCGCTATGTTAGTCCTAGAACTGACTAAATTGTGATACCAATAAAATGTAACACCCCTAACCCGTATCCGTCCTCGGATTAGGGTTACAAGGCATTACTAATCAAAACACAGTTTCGAACAATCATTTATTATAATTTATGCACAAAGTAATATCATTACCCTTATAAAATTTTCAAACTCAAATAACAACCATCCTCTTATTTCCTATAAGATAAATTCGCATATTTAAGGTACATAACCAACCTAAAACAATCATACTTTACTAATCGCATCTCATTTACGAACTATGCTTCAAAACTCAACTATTTCAATTTCATTTATCTGTTCAAATTTCGAACCAAACTAACATACATCAATACCATATTTCTTACGCTTCATAAATTCAATGTTCAAAGCATATGTCCATCAATTTCATGGCATTCGAATACCTAAATTATAATTAAACATATTTCATTTCATATACCGAGCATATATCAAGACATCCATTTTATTAACTAATTACCAACATACCATTTATATATAAATCTATGCACATTCGCATATTAAGACAAAACAAACCATATTATACGGCTTAATAATCATCCATACATGAGACCTTAGCAAAAATCACCCAATGGTCAAATTTAATTTTTTTTTGTACATTACAAATTTGTGCTCATCTCACCATAACAACATTAACCATTTTTAAATACATTTCGCCTAAACAGAACATACCAAACTTGCATGTTAATCTCACCAAATTAGCAACTACTAATACTAAACACAAATGCCAAATCGAATTATACCAAAATTGCAACTAAATCTTATAGCAATTATACCAATTTCATTCTTTCCATAGTCAATCATATAATTAGCAAGACATCCCTAATAATTTGGCCAAATGCATATGGCCTCACAAAACATATATATATACCATATACCAAAATCTCATACTTATCAAAATGAGCCAAATACCATAACTAAATATACAACCACATATATAACACATCTCGTAATCAAGCATTAAACCAACAACTTGACCTTTAAATATTGAACCACAAACAAACATGTCATAGGCATATGTATTTATTTTACCTATCATTACCCGAATATAGATGTACATCATATATCATAATTTATCTCACTAAAAGACCAAAGCAATTTTCATCATTCACAAAACAATTTACAAGGCAATTTATACATCAAAACATAGGTCATTAATAAGCCACACTAAATAGCCAAATTCACATGGCATAGCATAGTCATTACATAGCAAATATGAACACATACCAACATTAACATCTGACAAAATAATTAACCATATTACTATCACCCAAACCAAATTGTAACTATCCATAAATGCAAAATATACTATCAAACAAACTTCCCAAAATGAGTTAATTAACAAGGCCGACTATTCACAAACATTAACATCATTATCAAGCCATTTTCGCATGGCTATTTATACACAACTCAAAACTAGCCGTAACAAAACTAGCCTATACATGCCATATGTTATAAGTACAAGCTTTCAAAGTATCGAAATAGCGATTGATAGTATAACGATGATCCTTGACGATCCCCGAGCTCGATCTAGCTTTATATATCTATAAAACAATGAAAGAACACACAAGGTAAGCTTTGAAAGCTTAGTAAGCCATAAACAAATAAATCATCACAAGAAAATTAATAATTCAATTCGAATAGGCCATATTTAACTAATCTCATACACATATACAATCACTTTTCTCATTTAATCCATATTACCACGTTAAGTAACTTCACTTACCTTATTTTTCAATGAACATATAAACTTCATACGTACCTGAATCATTTAGCTCAAATTCACATTCTGTCTCGTTTTGGCATTGCCCGTTGAACCATTCGAAATCGTTAAGGATACTCAGAAACACATATATCACATACAATGCCATATCCCAGATATGGTCTTACATGTTATCACATATCGATGCCTCTATCCCAGACAGGGTCTTACACGTAATCTCATATCGATGCCACGTCCCAGACATGGTCTTACACAATATCACACCTCAAAAGTCCTAATGTCATGACATCAGTATCCTATACTATTCCTACGGTTCATACAGGGCTTTCAACTTCATAACTCAATCAATTCATGCTTGAAACAAGTCCTCCAATGCTCAATTCAATTCGGTAACATATATAAATATACAATTCAATTTGGCAATACATACATTTAAATTTAAAAACATTTATTTGAATATGAACTTACCTCGTACGGAAACGAACGAATCGGAACAACTATTCAACAACTTTCGACTTTCCCCGACCCAAATCTGATTTCTTTCTTTCTTGATCTAAATAAATTCAAATTTAACTTATTTAATCACGCATCCATCCAATTTCATCCAAAAACACATAAATGGGCATTTTGCACTTTAGCCCCTAATATTTCATATTTTCACAATTTAGTTCCTATTTCAAAACAACACAAAATAAACAAAATTTCATCAAACCCAAGCATAGCCGAATCTTCCGTAGGTCCCTAGAGCCCATTAATTCCATTTATTTTACATTTTAACCCCTCAATTTACAAATTTCACAATTTAATCCTTAATAAGCATTTTTATCAAAAATCACTTAATAAACTATGAAAATCTAACAACAAATATTTATTTTTCAACATCAAACAACAAAAAGCTTGAATATTCATCAATGGAATTTCACAAATTCGTCATCAAATCCCAAAATTAAATCATGGGCTAGCTAATATATGAAGCAACGATCTCAAAAACGTAAAAATAATCAAAAACCGAACAAAAATCACATACCAATTGAAGCTTCAAATGGCCAAACCCTAAATAGCCATGGTTGTCTTCTTTCTTCTTCAAATTTCGGCAAACAAAGATGAACACTCCACTAACCTTTTTTTTAATTTATTAACATTAATACATTATTTACCATTTTACCCATGGTTATTTAACTTATAAATTAATTAATGGTTGTCCATAAATGTCCACTTACTCTAATCTTAGTCAAATAACATTATAAGGACATCCAATTACATAAATCATGGCAAATAAGCACTTAAACAATTAGTATGCCGCTTTTGCATTTTACGCAATTCAGTCCTTTAATTAAATTAACTAACCAATCGGTAAAATTAAATCATGAAATTTTCACATATATCAAATAACATGTTGTAAACACCAAAAAAAATATTAAAATAATTTTACGATTTGAATTTATGGTTTTGAAACCACTGTTTCGATTTAGCTAAAACTGGGCTGTTACAGAAATAAAGTGCAAAAGAAATTGTATGAAATAAGGTTACATCTTCAAACATCAATAGATGCAGTTAGGTAGTTAACATTCCAATCATGTGCATTTAGAGGGCATACTAATCATTCCAAGTCGAGAAACAAAGGAAATTTTTTGGAGATGTTGAAACTTTTGGCATCATATAATAAAGATGTAGATGCAGTTATTTTGGAAAATGCACCAAAAATGTCAAATATACATAACCAAAAATCCATAAAGAGACGTTACAAGTATTTGCTAGGAAAGTGCAAAGTCTAATTCATAAACAGATTGGTTATGTGAAGTTTTGCCTAATTGTAGATGAATCTAAAGAAATTTCTAAAAAGGAGCATATGGCCATAGTGGTGAGATATGTTGACAAACAAGGGTCTATAAGAGAGTGCTTCTTAGATTTAGTCCATGTTAAGGACACAACTTCCTTAACTTTAAAAATTGAGATTTGTGTTGTTTTGTCCCATCATACTCTTAGTCTCCATAACCTAAAAGGTCAAGGGTATGATGGAGCTAGTAAAATGTGTGAGGAATGGAATGGGTTGCAAGGGTTGTCGTTATGCTTATTATATTCATTTCTTAACTCACCAATTACAACTAGCACTTATTATTATAGTAAGGAAAGTTCCATAGATTTATACTTCCTTTTAACATTTATTGTAACACCCCTAACCTGTATCTATTACTGTAACATCCTGAATTAGGTTTGAGACCACAAATTTAAGATAAAAATAAATATTTTATGATTGTTTGATAGTCCATGACATGATTATTATTTGTGTAAAAAAATTTCATGAAGAAATTCTATGCCAAAGGTGTCCAATTTGATTTTAGGGACCAAATTGAATAAGTTGCAAAACTTGAGTTCTTAAAGCTTTTAGCATGAAATTGAATTAGATTATTAATTAGAGGTCCCTAAATAGCAATTTGACCAAGTTCTAAAATTTTGGATAAAAATGGGTATACATGGAGAAAAATTGAAAGTTTAGTAAAAAGGGCATTTTGGTCATTTGATTAAATTAAACAATAAAAAGGAAAAATAAGTCAAAATTGGTGTCCATCTTCTTCTCCCATTGCCAAAATTTACATGCCTCCATAGCTAGGGTTCTCTTTACTTTCAAGCTCAAAAGTAAGTGCTCCCAAGCCCCGTTTTTAATGTTTTTTTATATTTTTGAAGTTACTATCAACTAATTTAGCCATTTCTACCCTTTAATTAAGCTAGCGTTCATGTATGAGATTTAACCCATGTGTGACATACATGTGTTTTGATGTTTAATCAAAGAATATGAAAGTATGATGTGTGATAAACATCTTTTGTAAAGTGATTTTGCATGAAAACACCTAAAGAGGACTTAGTTGTAAAATTTGGAAAATTGGTAGTAGAAATGTGATTTAAATAAAAATTTGGGCTGTTATGAGTTAGTATAAGGTTTGGTTAGGCTTGGGTCTTGAGGAAAATGAGTACATTTCATTTTACGAGCCTAGGGACTAAATTGCAAATATGTGAAAGTTAAGGGCAAAACTATAATTTTTCCAAAGTATGAATTATGGACTGATTTGAATAATGTGAGAATTAAATAAGTGAATTTGCTATTATAGATCAAGAAAAACAGAGTTCGGACCTAAACCGAGGAAAGAACAAGGTCGAGGACTAAATCGAATAATTAATCAATTTTGGTACGGAGATAAGTTTGTGTGTAATTAATTCAATATTTGGTCATTATGTGATTCAATGCTTAACATTTTATGAATTGTTATTTTGATAAATTAAATGTGATTTTTGTTACCATGATATTATGAGAAAGCATGGGCTTATTTGCCATAATGAGATATATGTATGGTCCTTTGGACAAGTTCGGTGAAGACGTGTTAACGAGAAAATCCCAGTTGAACCTTAGGAATAATTAGGATACAAATGTCATGACATTAGGGTTATTATGATCTCGTATAAGACCATGTTTAGGACATGGCATCGGTATCGATACGAGGTCCTGTATAAGAACATGTCTAGCACATGGCATCAGCACCATGATACGATCCCGTATAAGACCACGTTTGGGACTTGGCATTGGCATCGTATGAGACCCCGTATAAGACCATGTCTAGGACCTGCATCTGCGTCGTATGAGGTCTCGTATAAGACCATATCTGGGATATGACATTGGCATCGCATGATATATATGAGATATCCCAAGTATCTTTTGGTATTCCAAGTGATTCAACGGGTAAGCCAGTGACGCATGTCAAAGACAAGTAAGTAAGTGCTTTTGTTATGAAAAAGTACATGTATGTACTCAAAACTCATGAGAATTGAGCTTAGTGTATGATGCATATGTGAAATCATGCTCAAGAGATTTTTAATAAAAGAAAAATCATAAGATATGATTATGGGACCCTGTAGCTTATTATGTTAATGTCATGATTTACAATATGAATATGATACATGAAAACATTGTGGTGAATTATAACATGCTTTGAGTGCATCATTGTATGGGTAATATTGTTGTTAATTACATGCAAACTTACTAAGCTATATGCTTACTCCCTTTCCTTTCCTTTTTCTTATAGATTTGCCAAGCTAGCTCGGGGATTGTGGAACGTCGGAGATCTTAGTCATACTATCAACTAAATATTTGGGTATAATAAGTTTTAACGTCTTAAGTATGGCATGTATAGGAACTTGGTTATTTTGTTATATGTCATATAGGGTTAGCCAAATGTGTTGGCTTATGATAGTGATTGATCATTTTGCATATGGCCATGAGAAGTGACTCATATTGATTATGGGGTTGTAACCCTATTTAAATCATGCATGCATGCAATGTGTTTATGTTGATGTGGTTGATTATGTATGGTAGATGTGATGATTGGTATGTTTAGTTGATGAATAATGTGTGACAATTGGTATGACCATAAACATAACATAAATGTGTAAAATTGGAAAGGAGGATATTAAATCTAGTAGACATAAAATGTGGTGTAGAAAGATTAGAAAGGATTATGTAATTTGAGATTATGCTAGGTGACATTGTGGCCATAATTTAATCATGATTATGAGTGTTTGAGTAGCTAAATGCGCTTGGTTGCTTGCTAAGAGAAAATGTATAAGTAAGTGGGTGTTTAAGGGCGGCAATTGGCTTGGAAAATAGCTTAAAATTTGTCCACACGGTTAGACACACAGGCATGTGTTTAGGCTGTATGTGACACACGATCTGCCCCATGGGCGTGTAGTCCAGCCTTGTGCCCCTTGCACCCTAATCATATAAAAACAGAATGCTCAGTAGTAAATACACGAGCTAAGACACAGGCATGTGTCTTGGCCTTGTGAGAGACACGGCCTACCCATACGGGCGTGTACTCTGGCCATGTGAAGTCTGCACCATTTTTATAAAAATCATTTATTTTTAATTGACCACACGGTCTGGCTACACCTTATTTTGGTGCTGATGTCATAAACAGAGAGTTACATGGCCTGAGGACATGAGCGTGTCCTCTATCTCACACGGGCGTGTCCCTTGTCTCTCACGGGCCTGTGACCCTATTTTGAAGAAAAATTTCCTAAGTTTTCCAGAGTTTCCGGTTTGGTCCCAAACCATCCCCAATGCATGTTTTGGGCTTCGTAGGCCCATATAAAGGACATTATGGATGTATATGATTAGTTTTGACTCGAAAGAAATTTTCTGGCCCAGATTTGAATGCTGAGTACATTTTAGTCCAGTAATGCCTCATACCATGTTCCAACGTCAGATCCGAGTAAGGGGTGTTACAATCGCTGGATCAAGGTTACGAAACATTACCATACAATCGAAACATTTAAACTTAATTTCATTCAATATCATAAACATAACATAAACCATTCATACATACATACACCGTCCCTATATTGAACCCTCGAGGTTTTAGGGTTTAAGGTTAATAATGGTAATTTGTGTTGGTGTGTTTTTTCCAATGAACTTTGGCACAATTTATAGCAGTTGGATTATTTGTTGCCAAGAGTTTTGGAAAATACATCTACATGTGTAAATTTGGTAAAAGGATGTTGTTAGGTTTACCATTTTTGAGAGAAAGATAATTTGTGGTAAAAAAATTGAAACGAGACTACAAAGCTGAGAAAATAGCTTAATTTTTTAACAATTTAAATTTAAAATTGAAATTAAAATATATGGATCTTATAAACAATTCAGGAATAAATCGAAATCATTTGGTAAGTCTAGGAAAAAGTTACAAAAATTTGAATACAGGGGTCACAAGGCCGTATGGCCAGGCCGTGTGCCTCACATGTTTAGGACACACGCCCATGTCTCAGGCCATGTAACCTTTGAACTAGGGACACATGGCCGTGTCTCAACCCGTATCCTCACCCGTGTAACTCTCTAAGTAGGGTCACACGGCCATGTCACATGCCCATGTGCCAGGTCGTGTGCTAGGCCGTAACTTACTGACTTGCACCCCAAAGAACTTATCAGATGACACACGGTCGTATCGCTAAGCTGTGTGTCTTACATGATTGAGTCACACATCCATGTCTCAGGCCGTGTGGACCCAAAAATGAACCTTAAACAACAAGTTTACCATTTCAAGCTTACTTAGACACTAAGTAATTCACTTACCAGCCAAAAGACCTATTCAAAGTGACATTGTACAAGCCAAAAATATGCCAAATCAACATCCTAAGTGCCTAACCAATATATCCTTATTGATACCACACGTATATACAATTATACATCAAAATGAAACATCAATCACAACTTATCAATTCACTAAATCTAACACCTAACCAATGTACCTATCATAAGTACCTCAAACACAACATTACATTAACACATCACATTCATATTTGCATTGAGACATCTTCCCTCATTCACACATATATATCATATAAATTAATTATTTGCACTTAATGTTATACTTAACATTTTACATATCCAAAACAATAGTAATGACACAAAAGCGTATTACATGCCATATAATCCAAAATGAACGTTCCAAAAACTATACGATATCTCTATATATGTTTACTCAGGAAACATATATATATCACTCCGCAACCTTCTCCACTCCAATCCCTCATAACACACCATATCTCGATTATACTCTATCCCCCGTTTAATCCGATCTAAGTATAGAATTTCAACAATTTTTCCTCAAATAACTTTTGTCATTTATAATCAAATATAACTTTCACATTACATATTATCATCAAGCATTCCATAAAGATGTTAAGTTTTGAACTATACGAACTTACATGGACTGAATTGTAGTTGTTGAAGAAGTTTAGGGACTATTTTGTAATTTTTTCTTTTCCAACGAGGATCAACTAGATCTTGATCTAAAATGTAAAATTCTTCAATTATTAGCTTACATTTCACCTTCCAATTCACTTTACATTATATACCCTTTTATTTTTCAAATTTACACAATTACCCCTAAATTTTACAACTTTTGTAAATACTCCCTTAACCCAAAATTCATCAAATTAATCATTTTTCTCAAGTCAATATCCCAGTCAAATATACTAGGCCCTTAAAAAATCCCTACTAAATATAAAATTCACTATCAAACCCTAAAATTTTGACATTTTTACAATTTAATCCTAAAATCAAAATCTAACAAAAATCACTTCACAAAATCATCAAACAACACAACCAAAGCTTCAAATACATGGTTATCATAAAAAAATTCAAGATTCATCAATGGAAACTTCTAAAATTTTTAACAGATTCAAAAATGAAGGTGGGGCTATCTGGACCTAGTTGTAACAATCTCAAAAACATAAAAATTACAAGAAACGGGTATGAATTTCACTTACATGAAAAGCTTTTATGCTTAGCCAAGTTTGAAGCTTCAAAAATGGAAGTTTCCTTTTGATTTTCGGTGGAAACATGGAAAAGATGATAGAAATTTACCTTTTGTTTTATTAAACTTTAATTAATTTACTAAATTACATATTTACCCTTAATTATAACCTTATAAACTAACAATTTAAAAGCCTATTATTGTCCATTAATAAATTTATGGACTAATTGTTGCTTTAGTCCCTTTTTATTAATAATTATGCTATCAAATCAATAGAATTCAAGATTTACTAAGTTTTGTATCTTCTTCAATTTAGTTCTTTTTCCTTAATTAACTATCTAAACATTAAAATTTCTTAACCAAATTTTAATACAACTCTAATGACTCCATAAATATTCTAAAAATAATAGTTACGAGTCGACATGATAGAAATTATGGTCCTAAAACTACTATTCTGTCACCACAGAAAATCGGGCTATTACATTTTTTTTATTGTCAATGCTGTTACAAGTTCTTCTAAACATCATGATGAATTGCAAGCCAATCAAATTGCAGAACTAGAACATTTAATCGATATTGAGGAGCTTGAGATAGGAAAATGTGTTAATCAAATTGGAACACTACAACAGCTTGGGGATACTAGATGGAGCTATTATTACAAATCAATATGCAGTTTACTAAAGATGTATGGTGCTACTCGAGAAGTTCTTACTGACATAGTTGCTTCAGTAAGCTGCTCAAGAAGCAACGTTTGCTTAACATAGAGATGCTCTTAATGCAATCAAATTGTTGATGTCATTTGAATTTGTGTTTATCTTACATGAGATTAAGGAGATTATGGCCATTACTGATGGACTTTTTCAAGCACTAAAATAGAAAATCTAGGATATTGTAAATGTTATGCACTTAGTTTCCACTACAAATACTTTAATTTAGAATTTAAGAAATGATGGTTGGGAGATTTTGTCATAGAATGTGAAAGAATTTTGTGAGCAATATGGCATTGTGATTTCAGACAAGCTCGCTCCTTATTGTGATGTACTTAAATCTCTACTGCAACAAGAAAGACAAAAAAATAGACTGTAACAACGACACATCATTACTGAATAGAAATATTTACAACTATAATGGATCAACAATTGTAAGATTTGAACAACAGATTTAATGAACAAGCAACACAGCTTCTCATTTTGAGTGCAGCCTTGAATCCTAGAGATGGTAATTAGTCATTCTTTAACAGCTCATTTTTAGTGAAATCGAAATAGTGGTTTTAGGACCATAAATTTAAGGTAAAAAAATTATTTTATTATTATTTTATGGTCTAAAGCAACATAGAAATACCGTATAAAAATTTTGTTAAGAAATTTTACCGTTTACATGTTCAATTTGATAAAAAAGGACTAAATCGCGTAAAGTGCAAAAGTTGAGTTCTAATAGCTAAAGGTATTAAATAGCTATGGAATTAAAAGTGGAGGTCCTTATATGGTAATTAGCCCATTAATGAGTTAGTGGATGATAATGGTTTGACAATTTTGTAATTTGGAATAATTTTAAAGGTTAATAAGTAAATAGTAAATAAATGATAAGGTAATAAAATAAAACTACATCTTTAATTATCATCTTCCACCGATTTTCGAAGAAGAAAGGAAGCCATGGGAGACCTAGGTTCGGCCAACTTTGTTTTGTTCAATTAGGTAAGGATTTTAATCCGTTTTTAGTGATTTCTATGTTTTCGGGATCGTTATAGCTTAATCTAGCTAGCTTGGGGACTAATTTGTAAAACTGTTATACTGTTATGGATTTACCATTGATGAGCATGCTTGAGTTTTGAAGTTTGATGGTAGAAAATAAATGGTTGTTTTTAGATAACCAACTTTTGTAAAGGAATTTTTAGTAAAATTGTTAAATAGGGATTAAATTGAAAAATAGAGAATATTATGTGGTAAAATTATGAATTTATGAAATATATGGGCTACTATTAATATGTATAAAAATCGGCTAGGCTTGGGTAAGGATTAATTGTATGAATTTTATTTTTCGAGCTTAGGGACTAAATTTCAAAGGAATTAAAAGTATAAGGGTAAAATGGTAATTTTTCCAAAAATGTATGTTAGACTAAATTGAATATGAATTATATTGAATTGATTTAAATTCATTCGTATAGATCCGGTTAGACCTCATACGAAGTTAGATTGGGGCAAAGAGAAAGTTTTGGAATAATTGCCTCCGTAACTACGTACACTCGTCGAGGTAAGTTCGTGTAATTAAATTGTGTATTTATATGCTTTAATTGAAATATATGTATATGGATTGTATAATTGCTATGTATAATTACCGATCACATATCCGACGACATACGACTACCGAGCCCCGTTTGAACCTTAGGAATTCGTAGGATACAAATTACATGTCATTAAGGTTACCAATTTCAGCTCGTATGAGCTTACCGATTCTCAGCTCACATGAGCTTACCGTTATTCAGCTCAAAGAAGCTTACAGTTTACATCTTGTAAGAGCATACCGATTCAGAGTTCGTATGAGCATACATGTATAGGAATTGACGGATTACAGTTCTGTACACCTCGCATGTACTACCCGCATATCCAACGATATTTTAAATGGTTCAACGGGTAAGTTCTATTATGAGATTATATGAGTCTGATATGAACTATTACAGGTATTTACATGAAATACATGAAAGTGATGTTACATTGTACATTGATATATGAAATGAATAATACATGTATATAAAATGTGATTACTTGTTGAATTCATCCATGTGTATTGGATTTTATATGTGATTTACATGGCTAATATGTTGGTGAACATGTGTTTAGGCTTTTGGCAAAATTGGTTGGGATATGCTATGTTTACTTACCTAAATTGTGGTTAAATGGTAAGTTAAATTCTATGTTATACGAACTTACTAAGCTTAAATGCTTACTTTGTGTTATTTTCCGTGTTTTATAGTGATTCAGAAGGTCGTTCGGGTTGGAAGCTTGTCGGAGCTATATCACACTATCCATCAGCTCATTCGGTACTTTTGGTTGGTTATTTTTTTGGTTATAATGACAAGTATAGGTTGTTTTGGCTATTGTTAGCCTATATGTATTTTGTTGAGATTAGCCACATATTTGGCTTATTTTTGGCACATTTTGGTTTGTGCATATTTGCCTTATATGGTTGATGTGTGGTTTGGTCTATCGTTGTATAGTGAAAGGTAAAATGTTAGCTAAAGGTGCATTTTATACATGTGTTTGGGATGTGACGAATTGATCATGAATTGGTACCTTGATATGTAAGGGTTAAATATCTAAATATGTTAGCATTTGAAATACATTTTGGCACCAAATGGTATGTTTTGGTTGGTAAGTGACTTGGTTTGAAATGATGCAAATTAGCTTGGTAAACTTTGGGTACAAATATGCATATAAGTTAGTTTTACATTTGGATATATTGAATACATGATTGCATATGTTATAAGCTGTCATTTGAGGTGCCTAAAGGCACATTGGTTGTATGTGAAGATATTATATGTTAAAAGCTTGATTTTGGCTTGTTTTAGATGCCTAATTATGGCTTGTTGATATGCATAATGTTGGTTGTAGGTTGATACCTAATTGGGTGAGAAATATGACTTATAAAATGGCTTATTTTCGTCCACACGAGCGTGTGTCTCAGTCATGTGTGACACACATCTAGGTGACATGGTCGTGTGTCCCCTGTATCTTTTAAAGAGTGCAAGTCAGTATGCTCACACAAGCTTGTGTGGTTTGGCCGTGTGGCACAAGTTAGTGAGTTACACGGGCACGGACATAGACTGGGACACGGATGAGTGTTCCTATTTTGAATGTCCACACGGCCTAAGACACGGGCATGTCTTTTGACCGTGTGAGTCACACGGCCTTGTGACCCCTGCAGTGTTGAATATTTTAAATGTTTCTGAAAAATTTTCTGGGTCTCCAATTTAGTCCCGATTTGTTTTTAATGCGTATTTTGGGCCTCGAGGACTCGTATAAGGGACAATATGTATGATTTTGATTAGTTTTTGACATGAATGCTATATGATATGAAATGTTTTCATTTTTCGTCTGTTTGATTTGTAAACCCCAGTAATGCTCCGTAACCCTGTTCTAATGACGGATTCGGGTTGGGGGTGTTACACATTCAATGTGCAGCATATTTGTAATCTAGTTGAGAAATTCTATTCTGAAGATTTTTCAAAGCAAGAGAAAGATCATCTGAAGTATGAGCTGCAACATTATGGGGTTGATGTTTTCTATTCATCCAGATTTGAAGGACTTGTCTACTCTTGGTGACTTATGCCAAGGATTGGTAACTGCAAGGAAAACAGAAATGTATCATTTGGTTGATAGACTATCACGCCTTGTATTAACTCTTTTTACATCTACCGCAACAACAGAAAAAAAAAATTAGCCATGAAAATTGTGAAAATGAACCTTCGTAGCTGAATTGAAGATGATTTTTTGAAGGAATATCTGGTGGTGTATATAGAAAAGGAGAAGGTAGAAACACTTAATGCAGATGTCATCATTGATAGTTTTATATGATAAAGAGATGCGAGCACAACTTAAATGAAATCCAATAAAGTATATATATATATTTAGAGATATGTAAATTTTGTGATATGATTTTGCTACACTATCTCTTGTTTTTTTGTTATTTTTGGTGAATTTTAATGTTAAAAGTTGAGCTAATTCCAAAAATATTTTTATACTATTTTGATCCCTTTAATGAAATCGTAGTTCTGCCCCTGCGTATCTGGAAATTCATGATACATGTTTGACTGAGATATTATATGCATGTGCAGAGTTTCCATTTTTTTTTTTTTTTTGGTTTCGTAGGATGCATGGGGTTGGTGTTCCCATGGAGCTACTAATGAGGTGATAACATATTAACAATAGAGGATGAGGAGAGTAAACAAAATGAGATGTGTCATAATTTTATCTTGGAGCATTATGCTGCAAAATCAATTGAAATGTCTTGATTCTGGAGTATAATTTTTTTCTTTTTTGCTTATTGAATTGTGAGAACCAAAATCACAAATGCAAACTCATAGCATTTCTTATTTGATAATGATGTTTTCTTCATGATACAACAAAATTGGTTTTCAAATTTTTGGTCCCGACCGTTCCAATGGGGCCCACTCCGCCCATAAAACGGTCATTTTTCTTGGGTCTCTCGCTCCTTGTGGCTTTTTAATTGCTTTCATGTGGACCGCCTTCTTTTCCTTTTTTTTTTTTTTAATTCTGGTCAAAATCCAAAAATACATTTACATTTAGATAATTGCATAAATCACCCATAATGTGATACGTCTATTTAAAACAGGGTAAATTTGTATAAATTGTCACCTAATTATTACTTTGTCTCTATATTGGTCACTCAAGTTTAATTTATTTTATTTTAATCACTAACATTATCGAAATTTAATATTTTGATCACTCCTATGTTAAATCACCAATAATAGCTTTTTTATTAGCAAAATAATAAATTTAGTCCTCTAATGTTTACAAATTCTATCCATTTAGTCCTAATTCTAAAAAATTCAACATATTTAGCTCTCAACTTTGCAAATTTTGTCAATTTAACCTTGATTCTTAAAAATTAAAAATTAAAAATTTTATAAAATAAAAATATTTAAAAGTTTATTTTTCGATAAAAATACCTAAGATTTTATAAAATCACAGACAAAATAACAAATAAATAAATACTAGTTTTCTCATTTTCTAACATGAAATTTATTTATTAAAATGATTTTTTTATATAAATAAAATATTTTTAAAAAAAACTTACAAGTAAGACTTAAATCATATTCAAACTTTTCTCTTTTTATTTTATTTTATAAATAATAATTTATTTATTATACATCTAGTTTTAATTTTTAGTTCTCGCCAAAATTATCGAGCATTGGGCATTGCCTTTACCCACAACCATCGACCCCAATAACTCTTACTTTGAACTCATCAATATTCACATCCTCCAATGTTGCGCCATCAAACTAGGAATAGGTTGAGAAGATATCAACACAACCTTCCAGCTACCAGGTCTCTAAGACCTCATCTTCATTTATATATCTTCAATAATACATGCCCTCAAGCACAACCTCAAATACAATAAACCCTCAAATACAATAAACTTGTTTTGAACAGCAGGCTAAAGACTTTGATTCTTACCCTTTTCAACCTCATACAATAGTTCTTAACTCAACCTAAACATAGGTTGTTAATATTGAAAAAATGGAAAAGTTGAATCTACTTTTCCCTTAAATTGTTTTATTTATAAAATTATTATTTTAATAAATAAATTTCATGTTAGAAAATGAGAAAAAAAGTATTTATTTATAAATAATCTTTTATAATTTGTATGTATTTTTATCGAAAATTAAACTTTTAAATAATTTATTTAAAGTTTAATTTTTAAGAATCAATACTAAATTGCCAGATGTGTAAAGTTGATGAATAAATTTGTTGAATTTTTTTTAGAATTAAAATTAAATTGATAGAATCTATAAACCTTGAAGGGATAAATTTATTATTATGCCAATAAAAAAGTCTAATAGTGATTAACGGAAGAGTAACCAAAATATTGAATTTCAACAACATTAGTGACTAAAAGAAAATAATTTAAACCTAAGTGACTAAAATAAAATCACACTAATAGTTGGGTGACTATTTATATACCCTTTAAAATATTGATTTTGGTACCTAAAATTTTATTTCGTCTTTCCCTTTAACAATGTTGAAATTCGATATCAGTTAACACATAAAATGATTCTAAGTGACACTCTGAATGACACTAATTATAAAAATAAATAAATAAATAAATGATTAAATTAACTGGCTTGAAAACAATTGTATCAATTTTTATTTTAAAGGCAATAAAAGTTTATGAGAAAAGGTTAATAATTTATTCTCTTCTTCTTTAAAAAAAATCAAAATTATTGATATATCTTTGAGTTTCTTTTATCAAATCATGTTTTTGGATTCATGTTGAAATATTTTTATGGAGATTTTAATTGTAAGTTTATTTTCTCTTTTATATGTATTAGATAGATAAACGTTTGATACAAGGTATCAACGGAAGTCATGATAGAAGTTAAGAATGAGAGAGAATGGTGTTTTGGTCCACAGGAAAATAGAGAAGAAGAAGCAGAAACCCCCTTCTCTTTAGGATGTCTATCATTTTTTATTATGCCGAGTCAGAACTCTAGTCCGATCATTTTAATTATAATTGTATAACAATAAAGAACAATATCCATATTTTTATTAAATAATAAAACTTATAGTGAATTTAAAAAAAATATATATATATATAGTTATGTAATGTATAATAAAATTTTAATTAGAAAAAAAAAAGCTCATTATATATAAAATGTAAAAGAAGAAAACAAACAAATATGAAAACAATTAGTTTTAGATTAGTCCCTTTTAGATTTCATCAAAATGAGTCCTATTTTTTGAATTAAGTTTTAATAATAAATTATATTAATTAATAACTACAATAAATTAAATATTATTTTAATTTACATTTGATTTTCTTGAGCAAATAATATATTACTTTACCTCATTTTAAATAAAAATAAATAATGATATAATATTTGATAAATAAATAATTTGTTGCACCAATATTTCGTTTTTAATAATTTATAATATTAAAATTAAACAATGTAAAACAATAAAATTAAATAATATTACACCTTGATATTTAAATAATTGTCATAATTTGACGTAGATTACAACTTGAGTTCTGAATTTTGTGTAAATACGTAATTATTATTAATGTATATATTGATTATTTAATATTAAAATTTTTCAATTTTTTGCTTACCAATTATGGCATACACTAATAAACGAAATTCTATTTTTCACCGATTCACAATCATAAAAAAAAATATTTCCATTTTTATCTAACAACTTTTCTATTTGTTTTATTATTTTTAATCCAAGATTTAAATTTATTAAATGATCATTCTCAAATTAAATATTCAAAGTAATTACTTCTTTATTTTGATAAGGATTTGTAATTATATTAGAATGGAATTATTCATAATTCCTTCCCAACTATTAAATATGTGGTAAACACGTTTTAATATGCTTGAATGTGTATTCTCTTATACTGACAACAAGATTAATGCTAATTGAACTAAGACTTTATCAACAATAAAAATAATTATAACACTCAATTAGTTTTTTTATAAATTAATATTATAACACCCCAAATCGAGCCTAGACGTTATGGTCGTATACGGAGATGTCACAAAGAAGGGTTTTTTAAAAACTGAGTCGTTTGATAAAACATTCAAATCTTGTAACTCTTATTCGCTTGTAACCATTATCGAAAGTGTTATTTAATTAATTTATATGCCAAAACATAAAATACAACGGAAGTCATAAAAACGTTATATTTGGAAATCCCGTTCATATTTTCAGAAAACCTTCGTTTTAATAAAAATTATATTTTTAATCGTCTCAGATAAAGTGTTAAATTGAAAACCCAAATCCAAAATAAAATCATCAGTCCGGAGAGTCCATTAATTACAAAACTCCCAGAAATAATCCTTAATTAAATAAAAACAATCAAAATCTTAAACAGTTACGAACTTGTGGTCACCGTGAGGCTCCGTCACACCGATCCGCCTCAGTCCATAGATTACCTGAACAGAACAGACAAACAAATGTGAGTTTTTGTAAACTCAGTGTGCAACCCAACAGAATTAAGGGTGAGCGTTCGATCGAATCGAATCGAATCGAATTGAATGAAAAAATTTCGAGTTAATCGAGTTGACAAATCATATTTTATCATCCTAATTTGATTTGAAATTTTCTTGAATCAAGTCGAGTGAGATGGAATTTGAATCGAATCGAATCGAATATATTTGTTCGAGTTAAATTTTAAAAAGAAATTGGGTCATTGTAATTACTGTCACCGATCATAATAAAATTTGTCCACCATAATCAATTTTTTTATTAACTTTCATCACCTCATAATTTATTTATTAATCTTTTATATACGGGTTAGCTTCTTTGCTTGGTTAGTTGTTTCAATTATCTTCATATTCTTGTCACTATGTATTTTGGAATTAAAAAATATATTAAATGTAAAAATGTGATTTTTTAATGAAAGTTATTTTAAAGATAAAATATGAAATTGATACCAAAATAAAATTTTAATAAGAATATTTCATGGCATCATTAATAATTTAATTTTAATATAAATATTCAATATGACTAAATAATTCAATAATATAAATAATATAAAATGTAAAATTTAATTTAATAATATAAATAGTAGACATAAATAAAATTATTGCTATTTATGTTTAAAGATTTTTTTGGATAATTTTGATTTTTCATTTTGGAGTAAAAGGTGAGAAATAAAAGTTTAGGGGAAAATAAAAAGTTTTGGAGAGTAAAAATTTGCGGGAAAGTAAATAGGGGGAGTAAAATTTTGGAGGGAAAATATTTAAAAAAAATTAGGGGGGATGAGTTTGGGGTAGATTGGGGTGGGATGGGAAGGGAGTAAAATTTTTGGGGGAAAATAAAAAGTTTTGAGGGTTTTGGGGAGTAAAATTTTGAGGAAAAGTAAATAGAAGAGTAAAATTTTGGTGGAAAATTGATTTTGGGTAGATGGGGGGTTGGGATAGGAAGGGAGTAAAAGTTTGGAGGGAAAGTAAGAAAAAGTAAAAGTTTTGAGGGAAAAATAAAAAAAAATTGGGAGTTTGGGGTAAAAATGTAAAATATTATAGTTTGATATTCGAATTATTCGAGTTATTCAAATTCGAAAACTTAACTCGATTCAAACTCGAAATTCGAAATTCGAAAAAAAATTCGAGTTGACTCGAATAACTCAATTAACTCAAATAACTTGATTCGTTTAACTCAAAATTTGAATTCTTTTCAATTTTTTCAAGTCGAATCGAGTTTTGCTCACCCCTAAACAGAATTAGACATGCTATTTATACAGATATCACATATACAGTCAGATTCAGATTCAAATTCGGACTTAAGTCCTTTATAGATACAGATAATAGAATCAGATATGCAGAACAGATATACAGAAACCTACCCCCATCCTCTATACACCAATTCTGACCATCCCATCACACCATGTGGGGTTAAAAACATCCACCCATCCCTACACACCATATCGTGCCATTATGAGACATATTAGATAATATGCAGCCAAGCTACCAGAATATAGACGATGGTCGCCATACAGAGCACTTCCTCCGCATATACAATTCCCATCCCAATCATATATACAGAAATATCATGCTTACATGTTCATATACAGATATCAAATATATATTTAACAGAATAATCAGACATGCATAACAGTGTCATACTCAGAGTAGATTATTAGACTATCAAATCACATAATTTTAGGGTTTGGTTAGCCCTTACTGACCCTACGGTAGGCCCACAGTCGATCGGAATGACCCGTGCGACCTTAGGGAAAATTTCATTATGATGGGCACACACACCGTGTGGCCTTGCCCTTGTGGCGTCGACAAAATGCACTTTCGGCTTTCGTCGAAGCTTGGTTTTTCGTGTTTTGGGTTCACACTTGATACAATTTTGATGCGAAAACAATCTCAAGCCTTCCGAAACCTAAAAATAGAGTACCCAACATCGATTTAGCAAATTGATTAACGAATTCGACACAAGAATCAACACGGAACTGACTTACCACCGATGACAAACCACCTCTAACGCGCACTAAACCGTTGAAGTGCAATTCCCTACTCCTCAATTTGCTCCTAAACACGAATTACCACTAATCAATCATTATAGATTATCATCGCCAAAATCCCAAACCAAAAGTTATAGAAATGCAAAGCTTACTTACCAATCGATTAGAGAACCCGACAAACCAAAGGCACGATTAAACGATAGATTCACAAACAGAATTGAAGAAAAATAATGAAATAAGGATTTACTGAAAAGAGAAAAAAAATGTCAGAGGAAATTTTTGGAAAGAGAGAGAAAAGATTTGAAAAAAAATGAAAAAAAAATGTAATCAAAATAAAACCCCCCACAACTCCCTACTAACAACATAATCTCAATTACCTCAAAATCTCAACTCTACCGAAACTCTCACACACAATTGAACAAAAATAACATCCATACTCACGCAAGGATTCAAACACAAGACCTCCAACGCTCTAACTCCTTTACCACTTGAACTAGGAGGCTCATTCTAATATGAATTAATAGATAGATTTATACAAGCCCACTCAATAAGGGTAAAGCTTGGATCTAAAATAACAAAATTTTGCCAAAAGTGGAGCATTACAAATATCAAATAAAAAAGTAGGTTAATTTTTCAAACAGATAGCATGGAGACCGTCCAAGCTATTCAAGGCTGGTTATTCAACGACTTAGATTCGAACTTGGTTAGAAGAATCTGCTATCAAGTATAAGACATTTGACCATTCAACATATTCCTAAGGAGGATAATGAAAAAGCTGATGAAATAGCAAAATTAGTAAAAAAAAGAAAAAAAGAGAAGATTTTCAGTTGTTTGAGGTCTATCGTATATTAATTTGCAGTAAATTTTTTTATGATATTTTATATTATTAGTACTTAAATGAGATCCTAAGTAATCTCATGATTAAAGTTAAGAGTATTTACTTTCCAAAAAAAATGATTTAAAAGAAAATTAATTAAGGACTTTTTTGAAGGTACAATATAATTACAAATAGGAATTACAAGTAGAATGCACAATTAATATATTTGTATAACTATAATCAAAATTAAATTATCTTAAAGATTAATAAAACCAGGCGAGAATCAAGCTGTCAGAGTAAAAAACCAAAGATTTTTCCCATTTAAAAAAAAAATGAAAACAAAGTTATTTTAATTAATTATTACACTCTACCCTGCTAAGAGAAAAATATATAAAACAATACTATTTCAATAATTAATTAAAAAATTTTATTCTTGTAAAAAATATAATAACTAAATCCAAAAAACATTATATACTAAAAATTCACATATACAAATATCACAGAATCTACACATATAAAATTGGAATGGTTAAATTAATATTATGAGTTAATATCAATTCAATCAGAAAATTATTTGGAAAGTTAAATTTTAAGAAAGAAACAAATATTGATATAATTATATTTTTATATTTCACTAATTTTATATAAAATATTTAAATAAAAGATTTAAAACATATCTTTTTATATAGGATTTATTCACGATTTAATCTTTAAACTATTCATGTTTTTCCATTTTGATATTTAATTTTTTTGTCTCATTTTGGTACTTGAATTTTACAATGTTATTGAAAAATAATTAGTTTGTTGATATGATAAATCAACTTTGCTTAAGGATTTGTTGTAATGACAGTTGGAATGAAAATAGGCAGCGTAAAAAATAAGAGCATAAAAGAATCAACACAACCGATCTTTGTTAACACAATTCAAATACAATGGTCCTACGGTTGCAGAGGCTTGCTCAATAAATGATCTTATTCAACAATCGCCTAAATCACTTATTAGCTTAAGCCCAGTCTACCCTTACACAAAGAAATAATTGTAGCTTCAATACCAACCCCAATTGTCACAAATCACTCACCCAAATATCTCACAATACAATCAATAAACTCTCCCCCCAAAAAAAACCAAAAAGAGTGTCACAAAATTACCACAAGAACACAACAAAATTGTCGACAAAAGATACTTCAAAAATTGTTCTCAACACAAGAAAGAAACAAAGGTTGGTAATGAGAAAAACTCAAGAAAGTGATACCGTGATTTACCAAGGGAGAATGAAGCCTATTTATAGGCTATTATAGCAACAATATAAACTCCTTTAAATTAGCATATAAATCCTTCAAAAACTCCCTTGAATAAATTTTATATTTATCTCTAAAAAATAACTCTTTAATCATCAATATATAATAAGACTTCTATGCTAACCAAACCACCTCAAGGAGGTCAATTGGAGGACTTAGTATCCAAGTTGACCCATGTTTTTGTTTTGTTAAATATACCACATTCAAGTGGACTGAACTCGGCACAAACAAAACCTATTCAAGGCCAAAGCCAATGGCTCAGGTAGAGAAATAGTTTTGTTATAATAGGATATGGAACGAGCAGCAACAGCTTTCCCAATAGTTATCCATTTTGGTACCTAACAACTAATGGAATTAAAAAGAGGTTGGCCAATCAAAAACATGTCATGTAACACCTCAAAAATCACTATGCCATAAAAGTGGCATTAAGTCAAAATTGCGTGTAGTGGATTTCTCGATAAAGCGAAATAAGGTATAAAATCATGAAAGTGAAGGTCATAGGATACAAAAAGAAGTTGAACCAAGAAGTATGACATGGCATATTAAATTTAGGTAGGGACTAAATTTTAAAAAATATGAAAACTGTTATGGCCTTAGTATAATATTCAAAAATGTATGGGGTCAAAATATAAATATGAAAAGTTGAAAGACCAAAATTGCAAATACCCTAAAGGAGAAAAAATACTAAAGAGTAAAATAAATTGGTGAATAATGACCAAATTGAATAGGTGAAAAATAAGAGGGGTTAAATTACAATTTTACCAAAAGTAAAAAATAACACAAAAGTGAATATTGAGATATTACAAGGGTAAAATAGTCATTTCTCAACCAATAAAATTATTAAGAATTATCATGATAATAATTGATGAATATTTGGTGTCGAAATGTGATTAGTGAAATATTTTATTATAAGATATTTTATATTATATTTTAATTAATTAAATTAATGAGATATTTTCATGGAAAAATGTAGATATTTCTCTCATCTTTCCATGCTTTTCACATTACTCTCTCTATATATATATGAAGAAAAGGTTTTCATTTTGTTACAATTTGGTCCATTATAATATAATCTCATTATGTCTTCCAAATTTCTTGGAAATTTCCATAAGCGCCAAAGAAAAAAAAATGAAGTGGAGATCTTAGAGAGTATGTTCCTATTTATAAGCAAGAAATTAGTAGATGGAAGTAAAGAAAACTAAAAGAAAAGAGAATGATAGTTATGAAGTTCAAGAAGAAAAGGAAAAATGAGCAAAGGTGAGGAAATTCTTGATAAAAGAGGTAAGTTTTCATTTGTATTTCAAAGAATTGAATTAGATATGTTATGATTGGAATGTATGATGTGTGAACTTAATCAAAACAGTAGAGATAGAAAAAACTTTAAAATGAATGATATATAAAGACATTAAGTTTTAATGAGAAAAAGACAAATATTATTTTGTATCGTGAGAAATGTTAAGATAATGAACTGAATATGCTACTAACATATGAATTTATATGACTAAATTGAATAATAATAAAAAAAGCGTACTGATTATATACATCCAATTGAAAGTTAATGCAAAAAATCATAATATTTTAACTAAAATAGTTTATAAACATATTTAGTATTTAGCCATAGATACTCCTAAATCAACCCAAAACGCAGACCTACACTAGTTCCTCTTAGAACTGAAACTTTCAACTTGAAACTTAAATATCTCAACCTCTACTCATTCCCTTTGCCTAACTGATTCCAAACATCTAATTATTCATTACGACTGATTCTCAACCTTCAAACTATACAAAATTACATAGATTTGTGGTTCCAAAATTTCGATGTAAAATAGTCATTTTTCATGAAAACTCATTAATACCTTAGAATCTCTTAACAAAACTTTATGGAAAGTTTAAAAACCTTCTAATCATATCAAAAGGAGTTGAAATACATTTTAAAATATTGATTTCATACAAAATCTCGAATTTCACCATTAACAACCCACATTTCAACATTTATTCAAAATTCTTGATTCAATAGATAAAAACTCAATTTAAAAGGGTAGATATCATTAAAAACTAATAAGAAAACGAAATATTACCTTAGTTGAAAGAGAAACAAACTTTTAATTAAAAATCTAAAAAACCTACAAGTTGAGCAATGGTGAAATCAATAGTGTTTTTTGAAGCCTTTTATAGAATTCTAGAAAGTTTAATGGTTGGGAGATGATAGAAATAAAAGAAATTGATGCTTGAAAAATAAAATAAGTGAAAGGTACTTGGGAAAATCAAGGGATAGCAACAAAAAGGGTGAGGGAAGAAACTAGAGGTGTGCATGGGCCGGGCCGGGCCGAGTTTGGGCCGGGTCCATAAAAAAAATTTCGGCCCGTTTTCAAGGCCCGGGACCGGCCCGAAATATGGGCCTGAAAATTTGTCCAAGCCCGGCCCGAGAAAAAAATGGTAGGCCCGAGCCCGGCCCGGCCCGGCCTGATCATATTAAATTTTTTTTTTGCTTTTTTTATTAAATAAAAAACTTTAAAATATAATAAATCAAATACATTTAAAACATAAAAATAAATATTAAAACAAAAATAAATAAATAATGAGACTAAAATAATTATTAAAATAATACATAAATTAAAAATATAATAAAAAGTAATTATATTAAAATTGAAAAATTGAAACAAATTAAAACTAAATTAAGAATTAAATTATATTAATAACAAAAGTTTTACAATATCAAAATAACATCAAAACAACAAAAAAAGTAAAGTAAAGTACTAAAGTTATTTAAAATTAAAAATAAAAAATTTTAAAATAATTTAATATTAAAATCGGGCCGGGCCGGGCCTGGCCCGGGCCAAAAAATCTTACCCGAGGCCCGGCCCGTTTTCTAAACGGGCCTCGTTTTTTGTCCAAGCCTATTTTTCGGGCCTATATTTTTACCTAAACCCTCCCATTTTTAGGGCGGGCCTTCCGGCCCGACCCATGCACACCTCTAGATGAAACTATGTGAGTTTAATGTAGATGGGAAAATAGGGTATTTTTAAAACCACTACTAATTTAAACATTTTTACAAAATCCTCTTTTCAAAATTGAAGATTTTTGAACCCATTCTGAGCCAAAATTCAAAAAAATAAAAGGGAATTGGCGTAATTTGAACATTAGTGTAACGGGAGAAAATGCTAAAACCTTATCACTAAATCAACAAACTTATTTTTGATTATTTTCTACCATATTAAATCTACATACTAGCAAGAGAAAAACTTAAACCTTAGATCTCAAGAGAGATTACTAAGAAGAGCCTCTCTTCCACCTAGACTAAAACTCAATTCTTAATAAGTTAATCAATTCTAACCCTATTGTTTTTGAGTGTTACAAATAATATTAATAATTGGATTAAAATTTTTAAATGAAAAAAAAAATTTAATACAGGACCAAATACATATTTTAACCGATTATAAATTATTTGTTAGGGTTTGATCTCAGGTCAACACTTTAATCCTAAAATGGAGATATTAAATTTATATAAACTAAATACTATATATAATTGTTACGTAATAATATATAGGTGAGTCGAAGATTCGATTACAGTAACTAATTAAAAAATCAGAATTTTGTTTTTAAATATAAAGTGATGTAAAATGAAAAGGGTGGAGAGAAAAACGGCAACAAAGCCTGAAAAACAGAAACGACGACAACTCAGTAGTCGATACTTGAAGAAGCTTTTTATTTTTTCTCTTTTTAGAAAGAAAGGAAAAAGGAGGAAACTTTGATTTTGCTTTTCTCTTCCTAGTTTTACCTTTTTTAAAAGAAAATTAGCGGAAACGACGACAACACGCCGTTCGAATTCCGGCGACGGTGAAATTACAGTTTTACTCTTTTCCTTAGTTGGAGGATGGCCGTGAGGCCACCGCATATGGCATTCCGATTTGTTTTCTGTATGGTTTCAACTCCAATATAGTTTATTATTTTTATCTTTTAGATAAAAAAGAAGGGAGAAGAAGCTTTTCTTTTGGTTTTTGTATTTGAATCTGGAAGATACAAGGGAGCATTGTGGACGTCCGATTCGATTTCGATAATGGTGATGAAGGGATGGATGGTGGTGGAAAAAGGGAGGAGGATTGTACGGACGGCGTTTTTCATGGTGGCGATGTTGACGTCGCTTCTGGCATCGTCTCTGCCGTTGCTGGCGGGGATAGGCGACATCATGATCCCTTTCCTTTTACTCTCAAGCTTCACATGCGTCACGTGCTACGGTTTAAAGGAACACTTTCGTCGTTACGCTTTCAAATACTCCTTAACCGATATACCTCTAGTTTCCATCCTCAGATCTATCATCATCATTTGTACGATTCGTATTTCCATTTTTTTATTTATAACAATTTCCTGAAAATAAAGACAGAAATTAACATAAAATTCTCTCTTTTTTTTTTGTTGGTTATAACATGCAGGTGTATATTCGATGTGCGATGGCCCGGCATTATCCCATGGACCTTACTTAGGAACGGTTGCTTTATGTTCATTCGTTTCGATTCTTGTACTATCGGTCAAAGCTTGTGTTTTTACGGTGAATTCGCAAATAGTGGCGGAGGCATCGTCGGGTTATTCATTGGCAAGGCAAAGGCTTCATTTCAAGAAATCATGGGGAATGCCGGTTTTGTTCCTTTCGTCAGTTGTTTTCGCACTTGGTCACATTGTAGTTGCTTATAGAACATGTTGCAGAGCAAGGAGAAAGCTTTTGTTTCATCGAGTTGATCCTGAAGCAGTAAGTTTTATGGGTCAATTCCATATTTGGGGTTTGGGGTTTTCATTAATAAGCAGTTGGTTATTGTTTTTGCTACTTATCACTTTGTTCAGAGCCAAAGCCAAACAAATAAGTTTAAAGGTGGAATTTTCTGGAGAACACATGCATGATTTTACTCAATATTACCATAATTATGTTGGATTTTAAAAAATATTATAAGTTTGATTTGTAACTGTTTTTATGAAATGATTATGTTAGAACTGATTTTGCATGTTAGTTGTTTGTTTCTTTGTAGCTAATTGTGGTCTTGCTTTCTATCAGTTTCTTTTGTTTTTAGCAATTATGTTAGGGTCCTTGGTGTTTGTTAAATGTTACATAGACATTCTATTTTTGTAGACTTTTCTCCCCTGAAGCTCATGGATTAACAAACTGAAATTCAGTGGTTTTAGCTATTCATTTTTGTTTTAAAAAAAAAAATTGTGATGAGTGAAGTAATGGTTTATTGTTTCTGTAATTATAATTGCATGTGTTTCCATTGCATTAGATGTCAGTGTTTTTATTCTAGCACAGTGTAAACTCATGCAATTGCTGAGCTTTTCATAACTTTTGGTTCTATATTAGAAGTATGGTATTTTCTTTTGGGTAGTAACATTCATGTTATTGCAGGTTCTTTTGTGCAAAAATGTTTTCTCTAGCTTCCAGAAGGTTCCACGATCTCCCACTCCCTCCATAGGGAAAACTCCAAAAAGTGATGGGGAAACAAGACGAAAGCCTTTTGGGCAATCTGGCGACGATGGGGAGGTTCCTATTAGATTGCTTGCTGACGTTGATAGCTTGTTCATTACATTGCAAGGGCTTACCGTTCATTACAAGCTTTGTTTTCCTGGTTCACCCCCTAGGGCTTTGTCATCTACTACCTTTCTAGAACCTGAAGTTAGTTGCGCACCACAAGTTGCACCTGGAAAGGTAAAGCTTGATAGGCAAGCATTAAGTGTGTTGTCAAAAACGCAATATCACCATCTTCAGAGGAGTTATAGCAACCAATTTCATAGCTCTTCACTTTATGCTCCACTGTTGGATGCTTCCCCAACATCTCCTGTTATTTCTAAAGATGTTCCTGTTTTCAGCCTTGATCATTCCGTTGCACAGGTTGAGACAAGTAATTTGAAATCTGGAACTCTAGAGAAAGTTATAGAGGCGAATGGCCAGTTTGGTATTATTTTAGTCCATGGGTTTGGAGGGGGAGTCTTTTCTTGGAGGCATGTGATGGGGGTGCTTGCTTGCCATGTTGGTTGTCCAGTTGCTGCTTTTGATCGGCCGGGTTGGGGATTGACTTCTAGGCCAAGCAGGAAAGATTGGGAGGGAAAACAGTTGCCCAATCCTTACAAACTTGAAACTCAGGTTAGGTTTGACACTCTTTTGGATGTTGTTTGGTTATTCACGAGAGATGTGCTTTTGTGGCAGGCAAGATTAATGGGTGTCATTTGTCATTCTAGTATATGTCATGTGACTTATAATCAATTCTTTCTGAATGGTTTATCTCTCATAAATAATTGAAATTCAATCCTTTATTGAGTTTTTATAATCATTCCTTGAATGATCTGTCTGTTTGTTTGTTTCCAGCATTTTGACATAGTTCTGAATAAGTCTTATTGCCTGATGTTCCAGGTTGACTTGCTTCTTTCCTTTTGCTCTGAGGTGGGGTTTTCTTCGGTGGTGCTTGTTGGACATGATGATGGAGGCATCCTTGCTTTGAAGGCTGCACAAAAAGTCCAAGCCTCGATGAAATCTTACAATGTGAGTAAGCTGTTGTGATTTTTCCATGACGCTTTGCATATTTTAGACAACAAAAATAGCATCTTTAGTTATATCCAGTATTCTGATTTAGCGTTATACTGATGTGGTGAAACAAGAAAAATCTGAGGGTTGCCTATAACAAATTATGTTTTGTAACAGAATTGATTATCTAATAAACATAAATGAAATTTCATTTACATTGAGAATAGAAAAATTCTTCAGAGAAGTGGCTAATCTAGAGGCATTAGTGTTGAATTTTTTAGGGGATATCACTTTTCTCCATAAGCTTTACTTGTCATTTTGCAAATTTGATCTTCTATTTTCAATTTTGTATCAATTAGTAACCTCATGCATATAACTGTTATTAAATGTTTACAACAGAAGCCGTTATAAAAAAGGATGAAATTTTGGTACTACTAAGTTAAGAGAATCTACGGTCAGCGAAACGACTGGCGTTTGACATGGACAATATAGCAGAATTAAAGAATAAAACAGCTAGAGAAGGGGGGGGGGGGTTATTTATGTTATTCATGTCAACTTTCCTCTTTTAATTGACTGGTTCCTGATATCCCAAATCTGTAAGTTATAAGGTTTTTACTTGTTGGAAGATACTAAATTAAGATTACCCTAAAGAAAGGGTTGGGTTTGTTTTTTACTTATGTCAGCTTTACTTTTTCAATTGACTAGTTCTTGACTTCTTAACAATTTATTTGTGGATTTAACTAATAGAATATTATTCCGCAATTTCTTTTTGAACGGATAATGGTTAATGACCCACTTACATATCTGTTTGTCAGCATTGCTTAAAAATCTTTGAGCTTGGTTCTTATTGTCTTTCTTTTGTTGTATTTGGTGATTTATTCAGATTACAATCAAAGCGGTGGTTTTGCTAAGTGTTAGCTTGTCAAGAGAGGTTGTTCCTGCCTTTGCAAGGACACTCTTGCGCACGTCACTTGGGAAGAAGCACTTAGTTCGTCCACTTCTGCGAACAGAAATTACACAAGTGGTGAATAGGCGTGCATGGTATGATGCAACCAAGTTAACAACAGATGTTTTGAGCCTCTACAAGGTATATTTGCTGTAAGATTAGAACATAGATTATTTATGTTTCTTGTGAATGGGGAAACTTTGAGGAGGTACTACGGACTCAGTGCATTGGAGTCCGAGCTGTACTATATTTTATGAAATCTGGATATGTAGGTTCTTTGGAACTATGGTTTATATTACAAAATTAAAAAGGGTGTTGTAAAAAAGAGAGAAAGATCCAAAAGCATTAAAATAACAGGGTTAGTGCACTTATGCACAACTATAACATTGACAACAGTTTCTGCATTTTGACAGACTGATTTTAAGAGTCTCCATAAGTCTGGAGATGTAGGTTCTTTGGAGCCATGGGTTTATATTGCAAAATTTAAGAAAAAAAGGTTGTGTTAAAAAGTAGACAAACTTAAGATCCTAAAGCATAAAAGTATCACGGTTAGTGCATAAGGCACAACAACAGCATTGAGAAAAGTTTCTGCATTTGGATGGACTGATTTTGCGAGTCTCCATAAATGCTAACAGTTGTAGACACTAATTTTGGAAGAAAAAGAAGGGGAAAGGTAGCAGTTTCCTTCTTTATTGATGCAGTTCTATATTGTTATATAACATGCAGTTCTAGATACTGTGAGCTAAATTTAGGATAAATCTTTAATCCGCACGGCATAATCTGTAAAGTTCTTCTGTAGTTTTTCAATTTTTTGTTACTTAAGCTTCTCAAATTGCATGATAGCATTGCAAGTTTGAAGTTCAGTTTGTTTAACGAAATCAATCTACTGATTAATCTTGCTCCAATCAGGCTCCACTTTGTGTAGAAGGTTGGGATGAAGCACTTCATGAAATAGGCAGGTTGTCAAATGAAACGATCCTTTCACCGCAGAATGCGACATCACTGCTAAAGGCTGTTGAAGAGATGCCAGTATTGGTCATTACCGGTGCTGAAGATGCCCAAATTTCTCTTAAATCTTCCCAGGCCATTGCTTCGAAACTTGTAAATTCTGTGAGTATGCTTCAACTTAGCCTCTCTATTCAAAGTATGAATTTAATATCGATGGTTAATCTTCTTGGCCAAATCATCCTTTCTTCTGAAATGTTAGTCTTCAAGAAATTGAGAGATGTCACATAGAAACTCTACACAATTTCCTTGTCAACTGTTCACCACTTGAAAAGTGTTCATGCCTTGAAAGAATGTTTTACCCTTTCTGGGTTTTTCTGCCACATCTCAAACTTTAACTTTCTTGAATATTTATTTTAACTTGTTTACAAACAACTATTGTCCAGGTTTTTTCTGATGTCGCTACATTTATTGGCATGCAGAGACTGGTTGCAATATCTGGATGTGGCCATCTTCCACATGAGGAATGCCCCAAGGCTTTACTTGCAGCTATTTCACCTTTCTTAAGCAGATTGCTACTCCCAGAATTGCAACGGCGGTAGGACACCTCTTTCCAACTTACATACTTTGGTTCTTATCCTGCGGTACTCCCAACTTTTCATTTCCCTGCAAGTATCCGTATTGGACACATCTTCGAACATCATTATGGGTACAATCCTGAAAATGAAAGTACTCATATCCAACTAATCCGAATTCTGTCCAAGTAACATGGTTTTTATCTTTTGTAGGAGTCTCTTTATCTTTTTATTTTGAGTTTTCCCATTTTACCCTGAAAATGAAGAGATACAAGTTCAACCTCTTCATTTGGGTGTTTTTGACGTGTTCCCTTCCTTAACCCTAATTCTCTGGGGTGTTTGTAGAGCTCTCACTTCTTTTTCCTAGTGATTTTTGTTGTTAGGGTTTGAATTTTACCGACAATTGTTTCAACAGTTGTTTAAAGTAGTGGCAAAATGGCATGTAATTGTAAATTTATTAAAATTGGCAATGAATGCATTTGAGCTATCAAAACTCTTGAGGATATTTTAGTCATCCTTTTTCATGACTCAATATTTTGAAAAAAAAATCATGGAGATGCAACTCTGGAATTTTGATGCCAACTTGAGTAAACATTCTTTAAAGTTAATTAGAAATGATAAATTATTATTCAATAATATACCATCTATCCTTAAACAGTGTCATCAATGGTAAAAATAAGTATTTTGTACTAGAATTGCAACTGGAAGGCACCTTTCTAGTTCAAATCTCGAATCTCCATAATTAGCTATTGAAAAGCAAGCATCTACCTTTGTCCATAAACAAGCGAAGTCACGAACATTTTTCTGAGGTTTAAGGGAACAAACAAAAACAAATAGAGATGAAATGCATATAAACTACTCCTTAGAGGATTTGTTGATAAGTGATTTGTGAATGTGTGGAATGACACCTCCGCCTGCGATGGTTCCTTTGATCAAGGTGTCAAGTTCTTCATCACCACGGATGGCGAGCTGCAAATGCCTAGGTGTAATACGCTTAACCTTCAAATCCTTGCTTGCATTACCTGCCAGTTCTAGGACTTCTGCGGTCAGGTATTCCAGTATGGCAGCTGTGTAGACTGCAGCTGTAGCTCCAACCCTTCCATTAGCACTAACCCTTGTCTTCAGCAGTCGGTGGACTCGACCCACAGGGAACTGAAGGGTGCACATGCAAAACAATAAGAAGCAACTGATCGTAATTTAGAAGAATTAACCCAATATGGTGCGTGTGTCTGTATAGTCATATCATATAATCCTACAGATGATTATATGCTGCTAGTATGCCTTAACACGTTCAGAAAATTTCTGCCAAACAGTTTAGGAAACAAAACACAGTATTAATTCAAACATGGAAGAGGATGCTGATGTGGAAGATGACAGAATCTGGTAATCATCATAAACACAGTGGCCCAGAAGAAAGACAAGTTCAAGACACTAAAACAAGCCATTGGTACACTCGTTTTGGATGACTAGGTAAAAGACAAGTACAAAAGACTTGCTATCGATACTTGGTCATCCAAACTATTTCTGAAGAATACAACCAATTCAATTAACATAACTACATGTAACTACCAAATGGCACAAGTTCAGGGTAGTAGGTGAAGACAAGGTGATCAAGAATCAAGGCAAGGAGTCCAAAGAGATAGAAAAACTAATACATAAGGTTAGGGAGGTGGAGCAAGTTGACAGCTTTCAAACATTAAACAAATACGATTAATCGTACAAACTCTTTGCTTTTCATAAGTCAATGAAGGCTCCACAGGATGCATTAGAGAGCCAAGTATAACAAAAGAATTAAACGCCACAGAAATAGCGATTTCACACCGAAACTCCTTATATGAAGTCTCCTACTTGACTAGAGTATATCCAACTCAAATGCCAGTGGAATATATAAAAGAAACATACATAGCAGTATCATAATTGAAAAGTACTTAACAGACATCCATGTAATGTTCTTCGACAACTACATCATCTTCTATATTTTCGATAAGGCTTTTATAATATGTATATGCACAGAATGACTTGTAATGTAGCTTTAACAGGAAATGTGCAAGCAGGTTATGAGATGTTAACAAATACAGTTAATAGTTAAAAACATCAAAAGAGATAAATACTGCTAGTTATCAAATGCCAAACTTGGTTCATCATCATTGCTTAGTTCTTTTAATGTCAAACACCTAACAATTCCTAGTAGAAGTTATATTTGTAGTTGAATAACCCTTGGAAGAAATCAGAAAATTTAGTAAGGGTCAAGAAAGCTCTCAACATACAGTCCAGAGTAATAAAATGTTGTTTGATTTTACTAATATGCATATGTTTGAATTAATAGTCAATCCGCAAATTCCATCCTATTCTTAATAACTTTTTGGTATAAAATAGTCACTGCAGACTAGAAAGTGAGGAACAGAGCATATAATAGTCAATCCATAAATTCCATCCCATTCCTAATTACATTTTGGCATAAAATAGTCAATGGGAGTTGAAAGAAAGGAACAGTAGACTAGAAAGAAATGAGTACTATCTTTCCCCGTGAAAATAGTTCTTTTACCTACAGATTCGCACTCACACATACTTTTACTAATGTAACGAGATTTATCAGCGCAGACAAATAAGTCCACTTTTTTTTTTGTACAAATAAGATACCTCAAAACAGTGCAAGAATGAAAGCATGTCGTACAAATTGCATGAACAACAAGTAAACCCTTCATGATTGGGAATCATTTCATGGCCCTTTTTTTTATGCAGATAAGATACCTCAAGCTCATTCAGCTAACATTTGAACATAAAACAAGTCAAATGAACTGAAACAAGTTACGACATTGGATTCGCATTAAAACCAAATCTTCAAATGCCATTATTAGGCCAAGTTATTAATCCACACCCTACCGAAACTTTGGTTACTTTGATTTGATGCAATAACTATGGCAGATTTCCAGAAGAAATAGATCAACATTAATGCAACTTCCACAGTAACTAAAAGAAAAGGATAAGAACAAATTTGACAAGAAGAAATATCCCTTTCTTGATATGAAACTCTACTTTTTTCCCCTACAACTAAAGAATGCTTCATGAATACAAAATGCAAAAAAAAAAAAAAAAGAAGCTAATTCAAGCCGTAATTACGGGCAACGGAAAGAGACGAACCTGGAGACCAGCACGAGAAGAGCGAGAGACGGGTTTCTTCTTGTCCTTATCTTTGTCCTTGGTGGATTTTCCAGCCGTAATCAATCCTTTTGCTCCTTTCCCCGACATTTTCCCGGAAAGTTACTTAGAGGGTGTTTTTGTTTTTCAGCAGAAAATCTGGGATTGGTTTAGGATTGAAAAAAATGGCGAAGAACAGAGAGAAAAAAGAGGCTTTTAATTTTTATGAACGAACAAGGTTTTGGTTTTCGGGCTGCGTTCGACATCTTCGATCTTCTTTAGTATCCCACTCCCGCAGTCTCTTTCTTTTACGATATTACCCTCCTTATCTCTTTTAAATTACTTTGGAATTTTTAAATGGCATAATTGCAAAAAACATCCTCAATGTTTAGGAGTTTTTGGTTTTGTGCCATTGACTTTTTTTATTGACACCTTTAATGTTATGATTTTTTTAGAAATAAGCTCAACTTTAAAGCTAAACGTAAGTTGCCTGTCAGTCAAAGGCCAGGTTAATGAATAGCCTATGTGGCATGCCACATAAGCACGATTCATAGATGACATCATCAAAACAATTTTTTTTTCATTTTTTTTCATCTTCTTTCTTCTTCTCTCTTTCTTTCTTCCCCTATAAAACACTTTTTTCTCAACGCTTTCCTAGATTTTCTCTCTTTCTAAACAATTCTTTATTTTTTTCTCTTTCCAAATTTTCTCAACACCTTTATGAGTTATTAGTTTTTTCTAATCAACACATCTTTGTTAATAAAATGACATATAACAAACATCCAAAAGGGCAATGAAATCCATTTTCTTCAGTTTTCTCACCATTTTCTTTAGTTTTCTCACCAACTAAACAGAATAAAATGAATCCATACAATAAAAAGAAACTAACTTTCTAGTGTTTTAACAAAAACCCAATAAATCCTACATCCCATTTTATACTAATTTAGCTAGATCTACCAACTTTAATCTCCAAATTTAGCATTGAGAAAATTTGAGAAAGCATTGAGAAAAAAAAATTTGGGAAAGCATTGAGAAAAAAATGTGAGCATGATTCAAAATTGTTGGAACACATATTTTTTTCTCGATTTGAAGTTCAATTACAGAATAAGACGAGAAGGCTTATCTAGTTTTAAGAAATGTTGGGGATGATGTTGTGAACCTTCATGCCATGTTTGTCTTTATTGATTTGAATGAGCTTGTTTGGTTTATGCAGTTGGCCTCTATGGAAGGCCAGAAAGTATTCTATTTTTTAGAACATTCCCATGAGTTTTTTTGAATTGTGTGAACAGGGATTTCTCTGCCACTATTTGAGGCTGGAAGTGATAGCAAAGATTCACTAAATTGACAAAATCCTCTTTCGCCTTTGATTGAAGCTTAATTGTCATGCACAATTTGATATTGCAGTGATTTATAGGGACTCTAATGGTGATAACGCCCTTACACCTTTGCTGAAACCATTGCAATTTGTCGACTCTACTCCTTGGCAAGTCAGAGAAGTTGGTCTCATGTTATTGTGAAGTCTTGATTGCCTGCAGCTTATCCAAAGATTAAAGAAGTTAGTTTCTTGTAAAGATTAGAGAATATTAGGCTCTTGTTGTAATATTGTGTTTTCTTGGTTAGCTGGTTTGATAGGGTAGATAATCCGAATCATGTTTTCTTTGTTGTAAGACTATAATATTGTGTTTTCTTGGTTAGTCACATGTTTCTCAATTCCGAATCATGTTTTTAAATAAGATAATCCGAATTTGGGTGTTTGGAAAGAGAGAAAATCTAGTAAAACATTGAGAAAATAAAATGTTTTAGAGAGGAAGAGAGAGAGAGAAGAAGAAGAAGAAGAAAAAATATGGAAAAAAATGAAAAAAAAATTATTTTGATAACATTATCTCTGACATTGTGCTTATGTGGCATGCCACATAAACTATTTCATTGACCTGTCTTTTGACTGACGGTCAACTCACTTTTACTATTAAAATTGAGTTGATTTTTGAAAAAATCGTAATATTGAAGGTGTCAATTAAAAAAAAATGGTTAATGGCACAAAGTTAAAATATTAAAATATTGATAACAAATATTATAATATTTAATATTATTAAAGATACATATTTAATTATTTATATTTAATAATATAATAAATTATTGATATAATTAAACAATTAATTATTTTAAAATTTTAATATTAAAATTTTATTTTAATAATAAATTTGAATTTTAATAATATTCTTAATATATTATTGAAAAATATTTATATTAATATTTTTATAAAAAATATATATTACAATTTATAAAATTTAATAATAATTTTTTTATAATATAAAATATTATTATTTTAATTATAGCAATATGTGTATTTGTTTAAATTGTTCTCATCTTCATTTATCCTTGCAAATTCTAATATCAATATCCACTCTCGTACATGTAATATACTTAATTTAAATTAAGTTTTAATTAGACATTTTTTATTAAGTTTATAGGTGATATTAATTGTTATAAAATATTATCTTATTATACATAAAATTTGATTGTCAAAAAGAAATGTTACTATAATATCTTGTAACAAACATATTTATGTTGTATTTATTTCACTAACAATAAATTTTAGAAAAAAAAATTAAAAAATTGTCAAAGAATGAAACCATTTTACTCAAAATCATCCAAACATTAAAAAACATAAAATTTTATAGAAAATCAGTCCATTTTTCAAAAGCTACTTTTTGTGAAACAAACACAGCTTAAATGTAAACTCCTCATCCAAGTTTTAAAGCATTTCTATTTTAGTTATCGAAAAAAATGTTTAATCAATTGAAATTTTTAGTCGCTCCATTGTTAAAATTAGTGGTGGAAAATTTAAAATTGATAAATGATTTCAAATTGATTTGCTCGAGTGGTTTTTTTTTTGAAAAATGGATATGGGGCAAGGTAGATTTTTTTTTGATAGTGGGTATAAAACAATTATGGTCAATGTTTTTAAAACCATATCGATGGTATGGTCGAACTGGTCAAGCCACTAATTTCCAATTTAACTGTTTTAAATATCAAAATAAAAATTATGAATTTTTTTAAAAATAAGTAAAAATCTATAAAAAAATACATTTTACACTTTTTGTCTTTCACAACACAATTTTACTAAATTACTAGTTGTTGCTTAGTTGTATTCTAATTGTAATAAATAACCCATTTTATCATTCTCCTAATATTAAAAAAATTGAAAAAACTAAGGTTAAAGTGCACCAATAGTCGCTCAACTTTCAACTCGGTCACTAAAGTCTCAAAAAATAACAAATTAGTCCTACTAACCATTTTTCGTTACAAAAGTAATGGAAAAGTAACCTTTCATTTAATTGGCCACGTTGGAGTCTTTGCTATCGTTTAACTGATCAAGTTGGAGGGTTTGTTGTCATTTAAACAGCCTCATTTAAGAACCCTAGCTGGGTAGAAGAAGAAGAAGAAGAGGAGAAGCCAATTTCTTGATATAAAAGGCCATTCAATTATACCAAGAAGGTGTAAAACAGAAAAAAAATAGTACTAACTACTAACCATTAGAGATTAAAGAACAAAAAGGAGCATTTACATCCATATCACCAACAAGGTCGTCATTTTTTATACCAAAAGAGTTTGCTAAGAAACATGTAATAGAAGTCAAAACGCATAAACATGGAGCAGAAAAAATAGAGGCAACTAATTGAAACCCAAGAAAGGAAAAAGAAGAGCTAACAGAGATGAGATAAAGCAAAAGAAAAGCTAAAGAAGTGAGGAGCCAATATGAAGGTACAAGAAAGAAGAGAAAGTAAAAGGAAAGAGAAGTTTAGGCCTTCTTCTCCTGTAATAACCAAGGTTCATCCCCACGAAAACAAGGGTCTTTGCCTCTTCATCTCCACCCTTTTTCAACTGCTTGTGATGACTCAACCCAAAAACAGATAGAGGAAATCTATAAAAGCCCTAATTCCCAATAGAACCTAACCTAGATCTAGAAATCATTAAAAAAAATCTATAATATTGAGGTTGATTCACAAGCAAAACATCGCTAAGGAAATCTATAAAATCATTAAGGAAATTTAAAAATTGATTGGAAGCTCTTCTTCATTGGGTTAAGCGACAGGAACTTGGGAGGTGGTGAATAAATGATGAGAAAGGAAAAGTTTGGATCAATGATTTTTTTCTTATTTCGGCATCTCCATTTCCTCTCTTCTTCTTCTTCTTTTTCTTTTTCTTCTTCTCTGCTTCTTCTTTTAATGTTTTATTTGGTTCTTAAATTGGGTTTCCACCATGACAAGTTAATTGGCCACGTCACCTGTCCCGTAAGGCTTGTAACAGAAAATGTTAGAGGATGACTGATTTGTCACTTTTCGATAACGTTAGTGACTAATTTGTTATTTTTTGAAAGTTAAGTGACTGAGCTGAAAGTTGAGTGACCATTTTGTTATCGAGATCAAAGTTGAGTGACTGTTGGTGTACTTTGCCCTAATATTAATAACAATTATTTTTCGAAGTTAAGACTTTCATTAATGAGAAGTAGTTAATGTTACAAAACAAAAGTGATCCAATTGGAAAGCAAATCTCCAAACCATTAGTCTTGAAAGCAAATAAAGAAATAAATATCTAAACTATTCCCAAAATCAAAGCATCGGTCTTGAAAAAACATGGAGAAAGAGAAGCAAAAGACAATTAAAATCTTATCTTTGTCTCTCTAAAGTAATTTTCAAAGCAGGGTACGACAACATATGACAATTGGAGACGACAACCAGCAACAACAAAGGTTGAAACTTGAGATGAAAGAGGAGTCAAAGAGAAGTAGAGAGGTAGTAAAGGCCAAAGTAATGAGCAACAAATTGTTTTTTTTTGGGGGGGGCTTTTCTTCTGGTGTAGGTAGTTGTCTAATGGTGAGATTGAGTACACTAGGGTTGTTTTTAAAATATATATATTTTATTCATTTAATTATTTTGAGTTGGATGCTTGGGTTAGGTTTATTAAATTTTTAAGAGTTTAGGCTTGTTTCTAATGGATTTGGGTTGGAAAAGGTAGACTTCTATTTTTGGTTTGGCTGAAAAATAGAAAAATTGGTTTATCTGGTTTTGTGGTCCAATTGCGATTTGTTGCAATTTGTGGCTCAACTAGTTCTCTTTTGACTTTTGACAAGTATATCAACTAGTTTCTAGCTTGATTGGTTCTGTTCGATTTCAACAACATTGGTTATTGTAATTTGTAGCAGTTTGTGCCTCAACGAGTTTTCCCCTTATTTTGGACTAGTATACTGATCAATTTCCAACCTGATCAGTTCGACCCGGTTTCAACAATCTTGATTATGATACCCAAATTATAAAAACAAATATACTTGCCCCAACCCACCTCGTCCCACTATATGAAATTTGTTGGAAAATTAGGTTTGGAAAACGCAGCGGAAAATAAATTTAGAGAAAAACTAGAGTTTTATTTTTTTTCCAAAACAAGAACTTGGTTATGATATCTAAAGTAATAAACACTTAATCAAAATTGTACCTTTTAGATTCGTCTAGGATGAACGCTTCGATTGAGTAGTCTTCTTCGCTATCCTCAAGCTCACGTCTGTTGAGTGTGGGCTCGCTTCGAATCAGAAAATTTTTCGCAAAAATTACCAGTGGGGTAATTTCATAATTTCTCCAAACTTTTGGGCCAAATTGTAAATAAGAAAAATATCTCCAGAAATTTTCTGAAATAATTTCTTCAGAGAATTTTCTCTAGACGACTTTCTCTTGAGTTTAAGTGTATGTAAATAATGGCCCAAGACTCTCTTTATATAATGAGAGTTTAAAGAGTTAAACGATGATAAAACTTAATCACTTTAATATTAAATTAATATAATATTTATCAAGATAAATATTAGATTAAATTTAATATTAAATTTTATTAAATTAACAGAATATTTATCTACAAGATGAACATTAAATTAAATTAAATATTAAATCTATTAAAATAATATTATTTTTGGAATAGTTAATTTGAAATCAAATTATCTAGTAGAGTCCTAATATAGTGTAATTCTTCCACTACTCAACCACCGAAGAACCATCGCTGCTGACCATTTGCCGGCCACCAGAATGCCACTGTCGCAACCGCTGACACCCTGAGATGGTTCAATTTCTACCGGTTCGGTCCTAGCCAATGACAGTCCGACCGGTCCGGTCCAGCCATTGGTTAGACTGTCAATCCAGTTTCACATACCATGCCTGATTCGACCAGTTTTTGGGCTCCCAGGCCCAATTTATGATCTCAAGTCCGATCTTCAAGTTCAATTACCCATTGGGCCAATTGTACAATTTGAAAATTAATTATAAAAATATCATATTAATTTTAATTAATTTGATTAATTTAATTTTATTTGATCAAAATTAATTTTCCCAAAAATCATTTAGATTTTCCAAATTAATTTTTCAAGAAAATTATTTGATCAAATTCTCTAGTTGAACAATTCTTACAATCGCCCAATTTAATTTCACATCGAATAAATCGACTCAATTAAATTATTTTCAAAGTTCCAGAATTTTCTTCTGATTCAAATGCAGTCTGATCAAGCTTTTGTTGAGCTAGTGGAGGGACCAATCGAACATATACAATTAGGCTCTAGTAATTACAATTATGTCCAGAAGCATCGTTCTGATAATTCACAATTACTTAATCATGGAGTCAGTTCACAAGAAGTACCATGATTTAAAACTCCTTATTGTATACTCTTTACGAAAACAATTCATCCAATGTTTTGTCCAATGACCTCATCATATGTATGTTACCATCATATGATATCATTGATTCTTTTGAGTTAAATCTGTTTACTCAATAAAAGCCTATTGTATCTCATTGTCACCATTGTGTCTGGTTAATGATTAATATGATCACTATCAACAAATGATTATTATAAATTGCTCATTCGAGAACAAGCAACCCGTGACCACGTTCCATATTTATTAATCCATACAATATCAATGAGAGGATATTGTTAACTCTTTAATTGAGCGATGAATTCCACTGTTGCTAGTAAAGTCCTGCCATACTCAAGTATGTATCCAACATACCGGCTATTGGCTCGATCATCTTTAGAGCATAAGCCTCCACTTATATCAAAGCACATGAATTACATACGTATGGTCAGTGACTAACACAGGATTTAGTTAAATCACACCATGAATATCACGAGTGAATTAATTCACAAATGGATTCAGAATTAATTCATCTTGGGTCTAGTCCAATGTATCATTCTGCCAATGAATACATCTATGTCTCTACCCATGGAGTCAACTGCTCCGATAACCAAGACTAGTCATCTCCCCAATTGGAATTGTAGACGACATAATAATCCTTCTTAGTATTTAAATCAAATGCTCACTTTGATTCTTTTACAGGATTACAGACTCGTTTAAATTATTTACTGAAGTAAGTTGTCTTTCTCGCAATGTAAACGTTCTTACAATGCCACTTATCAGCAGTTTGAACTTAGACAATCAATGAACTAATATTTGCTTGTCATAATTTTGCTATGCATGCAAAATATGAAAGACAAAAATACAAAAGACATAACAGTGAAATATGAAATTTATTTTTTCATCGTTCAAATACATAGAAAACAATTACATGTTTACTATAATATGGACATATTTCCCAACAAAATTACCATTTTATCCTTGTATATACATATAACTATTAAAAGGATAGAAATGTAAAAATATGTTATAGAAAAAAAACTTATATGTTTTATGATTAAATATTTTTTGAAGAATTATATTGAAATAATTACTTGCCTTTAAAAATATTAAAGATAAGTAGCAAAAATTAAATTGAAGCAGTGTGGGAACATCCATAAAGGAGGTAGTGATTTTCAAGATTATACATCCATAATGGAGCGGGGCGAGTGGTGGAGTAGAGCGTACCAACTATGGAGTGGTGGTGGATTTAACAACATCCATTTTTTGCCTCGCTCCATTTCCATCCCTAGGTAAAATGTATTTGGTCACCAAAATAAAAGCTAACACGGTCTTCTTTTGATTGGTATAATAACAAATTGAGCACTTAACATTTTACACATTTTATCAATTTAGTACTAATTATAAAAAACTTAACTAATTTGGCCCTCAAAGTTTACATATTCTATCAATTTGTTCAGCATTTTAAAAATTAATTTTTTACAATTCTATACATTAAAAAATACATAAAATTATAATAAATGAGAAAAATGAAATTAAAAATTTTAACAACCATGTAAAGAAGAAAGCTCGTCATCTTCCTAGATTAAGCTTGTTCTAATTGAAAAAAGGTTTATCGATCCCGTTATTGAAATAACTTTTTTTATCAACTTCTTCTATCGGCCTACACAAGGCATATAATAGTCTTAACTGGGAATTTTTTGTTTGGTTCTTTTGGAGTTTGGTTTCCCTCATACCTTGATTGACCTTATCATTTTTGTGTTTCTTTGAGCAAAAATTTGCCTCTTTGGAATGGTCAGGTCCTTACAGATCATTGACTCCCAAAGGAGGATTAAGGCAAGGGATCCATTTTCGCCTTATCTTTTCATTTTAGTTATGGAAAAACTTTCTCATATGATCCTTGAAAAACAAGCGAATGGACTTTGGAAACCTTTTAACGTTTCTCGTAATGGTTCGACTTTGACTCATTTATTCCATACTGACAATCTCACGTTATTTATGCATGTTTCTATTGATCAAGTTGATTTGGTTTGAGCTTGTCTTAAGGAGTTTGGGGATGCCTCTGGGATGGTTGCTAATTTAGACAAGTCAAAGACAAGCGAATCGCCTTTGGAAACCTCTTAAGGTTTCTCGTAATGGCTCGACGCTCATTTATTCTTTACCGACAATCTCATGTTATTTGTGCATGTGTCTATTGATCAAGTTGATTTGGTTCGAGCTTGTCTTAAGGAGTTTGGGGATGCCTCTGGGTTGGTTGCTAATTTAGACAAGTCAAAGTTGTTTGTGTTGCTGAATATTCATAGTAGTGTGGCAGTTTTGTTGAGTAGTTGATGTGGTATCCCCTCACTGATGATTTGGGTACATATTTGGGGGTTCCCATCATGACGAGCTAATAAAGACTTGTATGCTCTGTTAATTGATCGTGTCATTAAACGTCTTGACAATTAGAAAGGGAATGTTTTATCTCTGGCAGGTTGTAAAGTTCTTATTCAGTCTACGTCTTTTATTCCTTTGTATTCTATGCAACCAACCTTGCTTTTGACTTCTGTCTGTGACCACTTGGATAGGCTCAATCGAAATTTTCTTGAAGGAAGGTCTATAGATTATTCTCATAATCACTTGGTGAGTTGGGGCTTAGTTTGTTTTCGTATGAAAGTGAGTGGGGGGTTTTGGACTGCCTAAAGCTCGCTTAAATAACACGGCCATGCTTACTGAATCTAGTTAGAGGATTTTTAATCAACATGATTCTCTTGGTGTCATGTATTCTGGCCAAAATATTTGGCTTATTGTAATTTCTTACAAGCCGAGTTAAAGAGTAAATCTCGTTGACTTGGAGGGGTTTGTTGAACTCAAGGATGGTTATTCAACTTGGTTCTAACAACTCGATTTTCAAGGGTATCAAAAATGGTAGGTTCGAAGCTCCGTTTTTTGATGATCGAGTTAGTAAATATTATTTATTAAATATTTACAAGGTTAGTATAGTAGTATATTGAATTCTGGTCTAATAATTTAATTATGTGAAAAGTTAGTCAAGGTACAAGTGTATTGGTTTAAAAGTACAATGGTTTTGAAAATTGAGGTCTCAGGACCTCAATTTTGTAAATCAAACTTGTAAATATTTTTATTAAATATTTCTTGAGTTTTTGTCTAGGTGAATTAAAATTTTAATAGTAATTTTATGGAATTAATGATTAATTAAGACATAAGGACTAAATCATAAAAACCGTAAAAGTTAATCACTATTTATTTTTATTAGTTAATTAGCTAAAAAGGTATTTTTGCAAGGCATAAATTGACAATTAGGCCATTTTTTTAATTAAGTGGAAGGGTAGGTGGCATATATTTTGCTATAATAGTAAAATTATAATTAAAATATAATTTGCATAAAATTATAACATAAAATGAGGTAGAAAGAGGAAACCAAAAACATTTCCTATTCATCTTCTCCTTCAACCGTACCAAAAAGAGAGAATAGGGTTTCAAGAATTGAAAACAATCGGCATTTGCATGTAAGTGTTTCTTAATCCGTTTCTCGTAATTTTTATGTTTTTGAGATCATTGTAGTTTAATCTAGTATGTAACACCCTTAACCCATATCCGTTGTCGGAACAGGGTTATGGAGTATTACCAAAATTTACAGATCAATTACATACATTTCATCTCATTTAATATTCTTATCAGAAACTATTAAAATCAAACATATTGTCCTTTATATGAGCCTTCAAGGCTTAAAATACACATTTGAATCAAGTCGGGACTAACCGGGTACTCAGAAAATTTTTCAAAAAATATTAAAATTTTACCTAAGTGCAGGGAACACACGTCCTTGTGGTCGGGCCATGTGAGCATTCGAAATAGGGGCGCACGGTCATGTCTAACCCGTGTCCGTACCTGTGTAACTCTCTAACTTAGGTCACACGGCCAACTCACATGCCCGTGTGCTAGGCCGTGTGAACATAATGACTTGCATTAAATAGGTGCAGAGGTCACACAGCCAAGCCACACGCCTGTGTTCCAGACCGTGTAAACAATTTTGAGCATTCTATTTTGCAATTTTAAAGATGCAGGGGACACACGCCCATGTGCTAGGCTGTGTGTCACACACGGCTGAGACACACGCCCGTGTCTCTGCCTGTGTGGATGAAATAAGGTCATTTCCAAGCTATATTTCTCACCCAAATTTGTCTTCCACCTACATAAACACTTAAACATGTTCTCAAGCCACTACAAGACATTTAAATCAAGCCAAATATAAGTCTTACGCATGACATATCAATACATATGTTCAACTATCCAACTTACCAAAATAACCATACATACATATAGACTGTAACACCCCTAATCCGTAACCGTCGCCAGAATAGATTAAAAGGCATTACCGAACTTATAACTCAGTTTAAAACAATCATATATCAAATACCATCTCATTTCAATAATATAAGTCATTCATATTCAATATGAATTTAAAATGAGCATACAAAGTCTAAATCATGCATTCGAGACCAAATTGATAATATATGAAAGTTTCAAAACATAGAAAAATTTTCAACTTTTCAAATGTCACACGCCCGTATGAACAAGCCGTGTGCCTCACACAGAATTAGACACGCTTGTGTGTCTAAGCCGTGGCGTAACAGAGTATACATATTGACTTGTCCACATGGCCTCAAGACATGCCCATGTGCCAGGCCATGTGAAAATTAGGGAGGCCACTGACTTGGCCACACGGCCGACCACACGCCCGTGTGCCAGCCCGTGTGACACACACAACCAATAGGCGCGTTGGTGTGTCTAGGCCATGTCAAAATTGGAGGGTATACTGACTGTAATTCGTAGGGTACCCCACGGGACACACGGCCGTATAACATGACCATGTGTCACACACGGCTGAGATACACACTCGTGTCTCTACCTGTATGGACAAAAATAGGCCATTAGAATAACCAACTTGCCACCCCAATTGGGTTAAAACTACAAGCACCAAATCAAGCATATATACAGAACAACTTCAACCAATTTTTATACCAAACCATACATCATTCATGCCATAACATTGTCAACCATTTACATGCTCATAAACTCAACTCAATTGTGCCAAAACATAAGACCAAGTCCTATCAATCATAAGGTTTCATAATCTCTAAACTCATGACCAAATCTCATACCAAAACTTACCATTTCTCTTAACCATTCATGAACACATCAAATAGATCATCTTGCATTACATTTCATATACTAAAATCAATACATAAACACAACCATATCAAGCCATATCACATGGCTAAATATAAACATTACAAAACCTATCCAAAGTACTTCTAGCCTATACATGCCATACTTTACTATATACAATTTCAAAAGGTACCAAAATGAGATTTGATAGTGTGGTGACGATCCTCAACGATCCTCGAGCTCACAACAGCTTTGATATCTATAAAACAATGTAAACACACACAAAGTAAGCTTTCAAAAGCTTAGTAAGCTCGTACTAAATATCATTAATAGCTTATAAAATATAAAACATCATCACATAAACACTTAATAGTTATCAATTCATCTATCAATTCTATGCCAACACAATTCATATTTTTATACCAATCCAAGAACTTCATATACATAATATCATCTGCCACATAGGTATTGTACGTACCGAAACCTTCTCGTATTTATTCATTTTCATTCTCACCTCTCGTCTAGATACTTTAAGACTTTTCGAAGATTATTCATGCTTTAAGCATCCGCACACTTAGTGCTTTAAGGTTTAGTCGAAGCTAGAATGATTCTGCACACTTAGTGCCATCTCAATTAATCGAAGCTATCTCGGTATCACACACTTTGTAACACCCCTATCCCGTAACCGTCGCCAGAATAGGTAAGGGGCATTACCGGACTTGTAACTCATGTCAGAACAGTAAAATTTTAAACTTTTTCTTGAAATTAAGATCATTCATTTAAATAAGTACTAAGCACAGCCAGAGATAAAATTTAAACTTCACTAAGTAAACATTCAAAAGATGCCATTTTCGCATGGCTTATATACATTAACCAAAAATATTCTTCCGCCACTAGTCTATTCTATACATGCCATAAGATAATCCAAAACGTAGCAGTACCAAACAATGGATAGTGATAGTGTGACGAGTTGCTGGCGATCCCCGAGCCTGTAGCTTCGCAATGAGATCTATAAAACAGAGGAAACAGAGTAAACGGAGTAAGCATTACAATGCTTAGTAAGTTTTAAGTAGTGTCAACAGATAACAATCAAATTATAACATAGTTGTTCGTATTTTTATTTCACTCTTCCTTCGGGCATACCATCCCTTTACCGAATGTGCACATCTCATCATATACAATAGGCAGATAAACTTTCACATAAAAGTGAGCTCATGTGACATAGATATATCGTATGATTTCACATAACCTCTCACACTGATCCGATGTCACATAATCATAGGAATAGTCTCATAGATTGCTCTCGTATGCATCACATAACTACCTTATGATTTAGTGCAAATCAAGCTCACATATAAACTTGGAGTACATACCTGTTTAACCTTTCGCATTGAATATATTTATAAGCAATTCTTATTACGAAGTCTTACCCGGACAAAATCCCCACACGTAGTCATCAGGTCTTTAGAGCTCGAATATAGTACGAGCACGAAGCTTACGGACATTAATCAGTGATAATATTCTCGCATAAAGCCTGCGGGGTTTTAACCCGGATATAGTACTGACACAAATGCCCTTCGGGACTTATCACATTTATACACTTTCACATCCATCACGTTGGCCACTCGGCCCTGTCACATATATACACTTTCACATTCATCACATCGGCTATTAGGCCTTATCACATATATACACTTTCACATTCATCACATCGGCCATTAGGCCTTATCACATATATACACTTTCACATTCATCACATCGGCCATTAGGTCTTATCACATATATACACTTTCACATTCATCACATCGGCCATTAGGCCTTATCACATATATATACACTTTCACATTCATCACATCGGCCATTAGGCCTTATCACATATATATACACTTTCACATTCATCACATCGGCCATTAGGCCTTATCACATATATATACACTTCCACATTCATCACATCGGCCATTAGGCCTTATCACATATATACACTTTCACATTCATCACATCGGCCATTAGGCCTTATCTCATATATGCATGTTCACATCCATCACATAGAATCCTAAATCAAAATATAGATTTTCATGTATTCACATCACAATTATCCAAATATACTTCACATACCACATATACTTTCACGTATACACACTGTCTTGGCTGAATCTACATCTATCATTTTCCAATATCACAATTTAGAATTCACGTATGGGTTTAATCAATAGCTTATGAGCAACTAAAACAAGTTTATCAAGGTTTACAACACAATCTCAAATTCAGCACAAGCTGTTTTTCCTGAGCAATAGTCACTAAATTATTTATAACTGGAGCTACAAAACTCCAAATCACTTTCCGTTAATTTTTCCTGAATATAGACTCGTATATCTTCCATCCATAAAATTTCCAGAATTTTAGGTTTGGCCAATCAATACCAGATTTTTCTTAAAGTTTCCCCTGTTTCACTGTTTGACTAATCTGACCACTCTTCACTACGAATCAAATTTCTCATTTTACAGAATTCAAAATGTGTTGTATTTGATTTCATTTGAAACTAGGCTCATTAAGGAGTCTAAGCATATAAATTTTATCTTATAACCATTTTTGTACAATTTATAATGATTTTCTAAAAACAGAACAGAGGATTACAGTGTCATTCTGCGCTGTCTCACACAACTTTAAGTATCTCATTATCGGAAATTCCTTTGCTTACACGGTTTCTTTTATAAGAAACTAGACTCATTAAGCTTTAATTTCATGTCTCATTCAGCCTCTAATTCAAATCCATAAATTTATGGTGATTTTCTAAAATCACGTTACTGCTGCTGTCCTAAGCAGACTATTTCAAATTACCCTTGAATTCCCAAGCTCAAACACTTAAGAACTTACCATTTGAGCTTAGAACATATCATGGCCACATCATATCTTATTAAATCAACTCATCATGTCCTATTATAATTGAATTTACTCAACGTTTAATCACTTAAAACTTACCTCGGATGTGGTCGAACAATTTCGGCGGCTATTCGATCACTTTTTCCTTTCCCTTATCCAACTGTGGTCCTCTAAGCTCTTGAGCTAATTCAAACAAATTTAACTTATTAAAGTCTCATTATGCTAGCTTATGGCCGAATATGACAAAGAGTTTGATTGGTCATATGGCCACCTTCTAGTTCAACTACACAATGGTCATATGCATTTTTAATCACATCAAGCAATTTAATACAATTCATTCGAACATCAAAAGAAAACCTCAAGGTACTTAGCCCATATATACTTTAGGCATTAGAGTCACATATATATATGGAATCATGAATCAAACTCAACATTTTAGCTAATATTCCCCCTTGGCCGAATTTTCTAAGCCAAGACAAAAGCATCAATATGCTTGCCTATAACCGAATACATGCAACACCAATCTTCTTCCTATGGCCGAATATGCATGTCTATGTTGAGGCCGATTATATACTTAATACCACACATAAATGGCATACATTTTACTAACTAATGCACTACATATTATTTAACCATGTATATCACCAATCAATTTCATCACAATTTCACTTAAGCATAATCTCAATACAATACATCGTGCTCAAATCATTATTCAAGTTCAAATTCGGCCAGCACACATATACATACTAGCAACTATGTATTAACATTGCATTTCATACTATAACCGAATGTATAGCTCATCGAAATATATTTATTCATGTTCCCTTAACACATATTGGTCAACTAGATCATGCATTATTCTTTGGCACATTTGGTCATTAAATCAATCACCTATTTAACTTTCAAGCATTTTTATACTAACATTTCTCCCAAGGCCGAATTTATATACAACCTTTAGTACTCATTTAAGGTTTATATTTTAAGTAATTAATATACACAATATTAACCAAATATCCATTTACTAAGCATTTTAACAAATTTTCCTTCAACTATCCACACATTCGGCAATCACATAATCAAACACTAAACCTTAACTTCCAAGCCAAAACAACTAGCAAATTCAACACATCCAACATAAATTTCCATGCTAATGACATCAAAACAACTACTAAGAATTTCAAGCTCCTTGGCCGAATTTCAATCTTCCAAAATAACAAAAATTTGAGCCATGAAATAGGTAGAATTCAAACTAACCATTCAATTTATGCATGAATTTCCAAGAGTAGCATTGTACATACCTTGATCTAGCAATCTCCTTAGCCGAAAATTTTAACAACAAAAGGAAGTTTCTTCTCCACCCTTTCTTAGCTACGGCAATAGAGGAATAAACCAACTTTGGTTTCTCCTCCCACTAACACATTATTTTTATTACCCATACTCTTTTATTCATCTTTAATTCATTTAATACATTTTTTTATTACATATTTCTCACCACTAATAAATATAATATAATAATATTAAACCATGCATATAATGCCCATACTTATGAGCTTGGCCGGCCACTAGCATTAAAAGTGGCAAATTGGCATGCAAACCCACTTATTTGCATCATTCAATAACTAATCACTTAAAATAAGCCACACATATATTCAAAGCTTCTCACATAAGTCCTTTTTATTTAGAAACACATTCAAATTGACAAAAATCAAAGCATTCAAATTTCACACATGCATGATCACATATTTTAGACATAAAATATTATATTCAATTATTTCTGCAACTCGGTTTAGCGGTCCCGAAACCACTTCTCGACTAGGGTCAAATTAGGGGTGTCACACACTTAGTGCCGCATACAGCCGAAGCTATGTCATTTTGCACATTTAATGCTATTTATAGCCGAAGCTATTTTGAATTGCACACTTAGTGCCAAATGCAGTTGATTTATCATCATATTCAAACCGTAATCAAATATATATATATACAATTTATGTATAATCAAAGCATCAAAAATATACTTGTAACATCGTGTATCATGTACGACCTTACCTCGTATTCGAAATTGCCGACTCGGATTGTCTACTCTATAACATTCGATTTCCCTCGATTTAAATCTGAATTCCTCTTTTCTTGATCTATATGTATTCAAAATTTACCCTTTTATTCACTAAATAATTCAAATCAATCCATAAACATTTATTTAAAATATTTTACAATTTAGCCCTCACATTTTCACATTTTGACACTTTAGTCCCTAATTCACAAAATCACAAAATACACATAATTTGCATATACTCATGCTTGGCCGAATTCTCCTAGTACTCATACTAGTCCACATATTTCTTTTATTTCGCATTTTAGTCCTTCAATTTATAATTTCACAATTTAGCCCATTTTACTCAAATTCATCAAAAATTCAAAGGCAAAACATGTTAACCCAAAACATATCTTCCATTTATCAACAATTAACTTCACAAAACTCACAGTTTCATCAATGACACATTTCAAAATCATCAAAAAAATAAAAAAATTGAGACATAGGCTTGATAGCATTCAAACCAATGATTACAAAAACGTAGAAATTATCTAAAACTGAAACAAAAACATACCTAAATCCAAGTTTAATATTGCCAAACCCTAGCAAGTCTTTCTCTTTTCTTTTTCTTTGATACAATTAGCCAAGTGATGAAAATATGAAGCAATTATCATGTTTTTTTTTTAATTTCTAATATTAATTCATCTTTTTCCATTTTAACCTTACTATAATAAACATTTAAACATATAATGGATGTCCAACAATGTCCATTTAACATACCAATGGTCTAATAACATAATAAGGACCTCTTACTTAAAAAGCCATGTCAACAAAGAACCCAATACATCGGCGCACAAAGGAAAGGAGAAAGCTATCGAGGATTAAAACGAGAAATTCACGGTTTGTATTACTATAATTGAAATTAATTTTTATTAAATGTTTTATATAAATTTTATATTTAATAAGTGAGTTATAAGGTAAGTATTGATATTTGAGTTGAATGAGAATTGAATTGAATTGAATGGAGAATGTGTATGTATAATTGAATTGTAAATTGATTTGAATGTGAAATTGTAATTGAAAAGTGATATTGGATTGGAAATGAAAGTGAATTGAGAATTGAAATACTCTATTAACTAGTCGGGCTGAGCCGGATATAATTGGAATGCCATAGGATCTGGAAGTGTACGAGACTTGCCGGCTCTACTGATTAGGCATTTTATGTGTCGTATTTCAGGCACCTCGTGTGCCGTATCAGGCACTTCGTGTGTCGTTTTAGGCACTTTATGTGTCGTATACTGATCAGGTACTATGTACCGTTTTAGGCACAATGTGCCGTGGTGTGTTTGGGTTGGAATCTGTGTATCCGTCAAGGTCCGAGTCTTGTTAATAGGGGTAAATAAATGAAAAGATAAATCGAATAAATTTGATTGATCAAGCTATTGAAAATGAAACGTTATTTGATGCTTAGTTATTATAATTTTTTTATTACTGCTATTATAATTTGAATTATGGTAATACCACTGAGTATGGAATACTTAGCGTGCGGTTGTTTCCGTGCGCAGGTTAAGTTAAGACTAGACTATTGAATCAACATCTTAGGCCGATCCCGAATTCAATGAGGTAAAGTATGTTAAGTAATGGTAATGGCATGTACCTAGGATGCATCTAGGTTGTGAAAGTATTGATGAAATAAGTAAATTATGGTTGGCAATGGTATATAGTATGAAGTTGAAATAATTGATAAAGTAAGTGATATACTTAAAAAGATTCATTGGATAGGTTATAAAATGTTTTAGATTGGTAAGATTTGAGTATATTTAAGTGTATTTGGATTATTTGAATGTTGGCAAATTGTATTGGTTGAAGTTTTAATTTGCAGGGTTAGAAACATTTATTTTAATAAATAACTATAATTGAACTGTACAGACCGGTAATGCCCTATAATCCTGTTCCGGGGACGGATATGGGTTAGAGGGTGTTACATGGATAAACATAGGATATGATACAATTGACATGCTAATAGGTTATTTTGCGCACTGTATGAGATTGATATCTGATGAGGTGACAGTACTTGACTTGATATTATACGTTGAATATATCGGAATCCAACATTTGTTGTAGATTATCGAGTTATATTACAGTGATTTTGACATGTTTCTGGAGGCGGATGTAAGCTTGCATACTTGGCACTTGGTGTCAAGGTGTGTTTCGGGAGGGATGTTAGTCTACAGGCCATGCATCTAATGCCCAGACATGTTCTTGGTTGGATTAGCTTGGTTGAACGTTTTGGCATGTTTTGGCTAGATAGCCGCGTATCTGTATCAGTTTATTTAGTTCATCAAGCCAAAATCTAATAGTTAAATGACATGATGATGGTGATATGTACTTGGTAGTCGATTCTAATGACTTGATAATGATTAATATAAATGTTTACATGATTTCAGATATTATGTCGTGACTTGGTATTGAATGACCTTGTATAGTTGAATTGATTACGCAACTCGTGTATATAGAACTAATATGTGTACTTTTTTTATTCCACATATAATCTAAAAAAATTATCATGTACATATTTTTAAATATTTTTTATACTATTATATAATACTTATCAACCTTGTAATCTACTTTGTGTAACAAATATTTTTCCATCGCTAATAGATAGTGGATGACGTAATTTTATTGTGATCACGATTGGATGAACAGAGTAAGAAATTTATACAAAAATTTCATTGCTTAATTTCGTAATTTGGGTTATGATATGGTGGGTAAGTTTGAATGGAGGTGGGAGGATATATAAAAATTACACAAACACGGCAGCCCTTCTTTGCAAATACTAACAAAATGCCAAAACCTCACACTATTATATAAACCCCTCTTTCCCATGTTCTTCCTTGCTCTCAAAGCCCTTATATATTATATATTTTTCTTTTCTTTTTTTTTTTGAAAAATATTCTTATCAATAAAAAATTGTGTTGATTTTCATATCCAAACACTTCTTATTATCTACCAATTTATAAATTTCCAGCGTAATAAAGAAATCAAACCCTACACTTAGGGTTTCCTCTCTATACCCTTCTCTTAGAAAAAAAGAAAAGGAAAAGCATTTCTTTTTAAGTATCATAATTTTTGACAATTTCAGTTATGTAATATTGACCCACTTTGTTAAGATTAAGAAAAAAAAATCATCTTTTTTGCTGTTAAACGAGATTGATCGAAAAGGATTAAGTATTTGTTTTATTGGTTTTTTTTTACTATTTTTGTTGTTAAATTGGAGAAATGGAGAAGAAAAAGGTGACTGTGCCATTAGTGTGCCATGGGCATTCAAGGCCGGTGGTTGATTTGTTCTATAGTCCTATAACTCCTGATGGATTTTTTCTTATTAGTGCCAGTAAAGGTATGGGTTTCAGTTTTCATTATTGATTCACGCCAATTTAAAATCTGGGCTTCTTTTGAATTTTATTTTAGTGATCATTTAGGTATAATCAGCTATGTATCTCTGTCCAGTTACTCTAATGTTGAATTGAATTTGGGTTTTTCTTTTGAGTTAGTCTGTTCTGCTCTTCCCGATCATATTGATTTTCTGTTTTGAATTTTATTTATATATTTACTGTTTTAAGCTGGCTTTTTAACTGCCAGTTTTTTTTTTCCTTTTATTAGTTATATAGTAATGATTTTAGTCTCATTAGATTGAATTGCAGACTCTTAAGTAGACTTGTAGTTATGTGAATTCGATTCCAATGTTGATGTAGATTGCGTTGAGCAGGACTTTAGCTATTGTTTTGTTGTAAAAAACTGTTAAATTATTGTTGTTCTGTAACTTGAAATGGAATAGTAGTTTTGGAGCAGGAAATCTGATTTGTGGTTGATCGGATTGTCAATGGGATTTGTTTTAATGTTAAATCAACTCTATTTCTAATGATGCGTTGGAAATTCAGACTCCAGTCCAATGTTAAGAAATGGGGAAACTGGAGATTGGATTGGTACATTTGAAGGGCATAAAGGTGCAATATGGAGCTCCTGCCTGGATACCAAAGCATTACGTGCAGCATCTGCCTCGGCTGACTTTTCTGCGTATGTAATTTTATTCAGCTATGAAATCAATTTTTGGGGGAATGATTTTTTCTGTGCGTTCTTGTACATACCCAATTATTCCTCTGCATCCGTTTTTGTTCTCCATTTGGATTTATTTTCTATCAAACACTCCCCTGGAAAAAATGGACCGCATCCTTGTGGGCTGCTGGCTCTTTGTTCCTCATTAGCTCGTTCTGAGAAGAAGTATTGTTGATGAGTCTGCAAAACTATGCTCTAGAGGGCAAGCTTTAGGATGGTTTATGATCATGAATCTTAGCTTGGGAAGTAGTCTTTTTCTCCACTATGTTGATTTTGTAAAGAGCACTGCACGATAACATGGGTTGGATGCTGTTTATTTTATTTTATTTGTTGTATTATTGATCTTTCCCAAGATGCAACAATAATATACATTCATGCAGCATGTGAAATACATGCTTTATGTGAATGGTTATTCTGGTGTTAGAATTTTTGTTACTTGATAAATTCAGCTGATACTTGTTCTAATCATATTAATGATTGAAAGATATCTTCTATGGGCTTTCTTTGAAGACCTTGCATAATTACCAATGTTCCACCTTTCTTTTTCTTTCGAGAGTCAAATGTGTCCACCTTTCTTAGTATTTAGGTTCGGGAATCACCTGTGTGTTAACTAATAGAAACTGCTTTTCTTCTTATTGTTTCTCTTGCCCCCCTGTCTCTCTGTATACATTTATATATATGATATATATATCATAGTGTTATTGACTCATTGTTAATGATGATGGTCAATTGATAAGTGGATTTATCATTTTCGTCTGATATTTACAGGAAACTGTGGGATGCATTGACCGGAGATGAATTGCACTCTTTTGAGCACAAGCATATTGTTCGAGCATGTGCGTTTTCAGATGTAGGGCTTAATTGCCTTTCTATTGGAATTCTTCTTTTGAATATATCTTATAATTTGAACCATAGACCTGCATCTAATGCTTGTGTAATGCACATTGAAAAGTTTTTCTTGATGGTGCTACCTGGATAACAAGTATTTTTTCTTCTTTTTTTTATTCTGAGCAAGTTATTCTGATAATAGCCAGGCACTACTGCTTTCTATGTAGATTTTATTGCAAGAACTTTATATCTTGAAATGCCAGTATAGTTCTTTTTTCAGAGTAGCATGTGTTTTGACCCAGTTAATAAAGTCCTGTGCAAATATCAGTGAAAAAAAACTGCGTTAAATTAATGGCTTGGATATTCTTTTTTGAACCTTGTGTTTACATTTTCTTATTACCGTTGAGAGGAGTTTTAGCATATCTTTTTCATTGATTAATCTTTCAGTTTCTCTATTTGTATTCTGCGTTCTTTTATTCAGCATTTGAATGGTTTGCTAGATAATAATCACATATCCTCTTTGATGGACTGAAGTTGGGTCAGTTTAAGTGGCCTCTGGTGCAATTTTTTTCTTTCTGAAACCTTCAGATATTAAAAATGTATTTTTATTTAATATATGGGAGTTTATCTATCTATGCGTTGCCCACTTGTTATCTGTTTGCAGCAGCATCTGAGTAAATTGTTTTATTTACAGGACACACACTTTCTACTCACTGGTGGAGTTGAGAAAATTCTCCGAATATTTGATTTGAATCGTCTAGATGCGCAGCCAAGACAAGTGGATAATTCTCCTGGTTCAATTAGAACTGTTGCATGGCTCCATAGTGACCAGATGATCTTAAGTTCTTGCACTGAGACTAATGGTGTTAGGTACAACTTTATTCAAATGATAGCACCTTTACTTTCCTTTTTCTCCCATTGTTTGCCACAAGATATTTTAGTTGTAACAAAGTATCATATATGACTTGAATTGATATTGTGTCACTCCAGGACTTTTGAGACAAGGGTGACTAATAGGTAGACTACTCTCTTCTTCTGTATTGGATGCATATTGTTTGTCAAGGTTAAAAGTTAAGCATGGAAGTTTTAGGGCATTTTGCAGGTTATGCAAAATGTTCCTTTGGGTTCACTTTACTTAACTGAATAAAATGCTGGTGCCAGTATTGCTGGTTGACTTCATAAATTGATTCTTAGTATCGGGCCAAATGGGAAGTTGTAAAATCTCAATCTCTTGGATGCCTGATGGAATTTATGAAAATAAAAACAAAGAGAGAGATTTCAGTTTAAATTATTGGTGAAGTATTATATATTGGAAATTGTCTTCCATTTCTTGGTGCATTCTCAAACCCTTTGTGTGTTCACATGATTATATGTTTGAGTATGTGACTTCCTAAACTGTTGTTATGTTGTCTACTTGTAGGTTGTGGGATCTGAGAAGTGGCAAAATTGTTCAAACACTTGAGACCAAATCACCCGTCACCAGCTCGGAAGTGAGTCAGGATGGTCGCTATATAACTACTGCTGATGGATCTACTGTTAAGTTTTGGGATGCAAATCAGTAAGTTCATGTCTTGATTATTTGTGCAAGATCTATTCTTTGCCACCATGGCTGCTGACATTTGTATTCGCTCTTTTTAGTTTTGGATTGGTGAAAAGCTATGTCATGCCATGCAATGTAGAATCAGCTTCATTGGAACCAAAGCATGGTAATAAGTTCATTGCTGGAGGGGAAGACATGTGGGTCCATGTCTTTGATTTTCATACTGGAGAAGAGCTTGGTATGTGCCTCGAGATTGTCAGATAAACACTGAATATTTATGAAGACTATTCTTTTGAATTTCATATTCCTTAATGCCTAAAGTGGATCCATTTTTGCATTGTCTTGGAATGGCCGCATAAACACCTCCATTATTACATGGCAATATTTTAAAAGAATATCTAGGTCTCATGTTCTTGTATTGTGCAAATGCTGCAAGTAATATAAAACAATCTGAGAAATATAATGCCGGATCCTCACTGCGTTGGATGAGCTGCGTTATCGTGTGAGACTGATTGGATGATGTCTATATGGGTTTTTGTCAATGTTTGAGAGTTCTAACTAATCTTGTGCTTAATCTTTGTAGGTTGCAACAAGGGTCACCATGGTCCTGTCCACTGTGTTCGTTTCTCACCAGGAGGGGGGTCCTTTGCATCAGGATCTGAAGATGGTACCATTAGAATATGGCAGACAAGTCCAGTGACTCACGATGAGAGTGATCTACTTGGAAGCGAACCAAGTGGGAAAGTGAAGGCTGTCGCTGATGAGGTTGCCCGTAAGATTGAGAGTGGCCTCCATATTGGCGGGGAAGGTAAAACTGGAGATACGGATAAGGCAACCGATGCCTGACATGGTATTAAAATTGTTTAGTGCATTCAACGAGTGTTTGTTTCAGCTTGCGTGCCAGGTTTGTAGGATTATGGTGTCTTTCCGCACCTTTCCTGTTCGTCTTTTCTATCGAAATAAAATGAACTGCCAAACTTCCTTTAATTTTCAAGTAAAGTTGGAAGTTTTGATCTTAAAATCAATGAACGTTTTGGCTTTGTTTAAGGTTGGTAGATGCTGTTAAAATTCTGGGAAAGTCGAGGCCATGTCTCATATCAATATCTAATAGATTTACGTCATTGATTCGGAATCCAAATGCGGTACGTAGCAATTAGTTATCGCAGCAGGCTTGGGAAGTGACTACTGAAACGGATGAAGATACGAGCTCCAAATAATACTCGTGTAAAAGCAATTTGGTAACAGAGAAATAAAAGAAACTTCGCAATAAGCTTCAAATATAATGCTTTTATCTTGTTACCAATTGAATCAAAAAGTAGATACGTAATTGCTGAACAGAAGCATGGCTTTCCACATAAATCACGGTCGAGAAAAGTTGCAGAGCACCTGTGATACGCAGGGTTTCCCCTGTTTCATTCCCCAGATTGAACCAAGCTGGCTGACAACCTCCGCATCATCAAGCAATATTCTATTCCAACAGCAGTGGTGTGTAATATACTGGTCAGCCATTGATCTCGAGACAGATAAAGTAACTCCGTCCATGACTCTTTCACTCCATATTGTTTCATCACCCATCGATTTATATGATCCTCCACTGGACAAGTTGAGTGGTCTCGAGAATCACAAACATTCCCCCAGTACAGCATTCATATACTCAAAATGTGAACGGTTGCTCCCACATTTTTTCACTTTGAAGCTCGTGTCACCTTCTGGGACTTCATAGTATTCCTCGGTGCCAAGGTCCAGAGCAAAAATTACTTGGTGATATCATACCCAAATCCAAGTATTGGATTGCTATCATGATCCATGGTTATATCATTATCCAACGGTTTCTTCACGGTGATAAACGGCAAGTAAACCATTGCAAGAACCAAATATTCTTGGTTTCAGCTGTTAAAGGGCGAGGAAATTGAACGAGGTTGTTGAGAGAGTCGAAATCCACGGAGTAGGCCTTATCATCGTGTTCAAGACAATTATCAAGGAAGAGTTTGAGATTGGTGTTGGTTGTCAAGGAATGGTCGAGATGGAGTTTGGCAAAATCTGGGTCATCTACGAGGCAATCCCATGACTTGGCTACGCTTTGGAGCGTACAACTGTCTTCATTGGAAGCCGACACAGGATGAGGGATGAAGGTAAAATTACAGTATGAAAAACTGATAATATAGGGACTAAAATTTACAAAAGGGAGAAGAAGGATTTCTTCTTTGTTTAAGAAAAACTGAGAAATATCTTGAATGCCTTCATTGGGGTCTTCCACCTCATTTTATAGGATCATAACTCAATTTAAAAAATTAGAATTCCGCACAATTTCTTGATAAAGATGACATATTTTCTTTGGATAAGGCTGACATCTTTTGTTTAGTTGTGGTTACTTCCACGTTGCTTCCTTTTTTGTCATTTCTTCTCGTGGTTGTGTTCACGTTGCTCTTTTTTTTCTTGTTTCTTAGTCGTGATTTTTTTGCACGTTGCTTCCTTTATCTTTTATGTCAACTTTCTTGGATATTGTTCAAATTCATTTCTTCAATTTCATCTAAATTTAATGAATCTATTCACAATTCTGGTGAGTTTCAATTTTCTCATGTGTTTTTGATGTCTTCAATTGTATGGGATGAAAAATCATCCATCTCTATTTTAGTTATCTTTTTTAGTAGTTGAATAGATTCTTCATTTATATCATCTTGGTGATTTCTAGTATTATATGCCAGTAATCTTCGATCATCAGTCCAAAATCTATATGTTTTTTTGTTGAAGTAGGTTCTAGGATTTGACGATCAGACCTATTCCTGCTTGGATTTGATAATAAACATGATTATTATAACACTTGTCAACATATTTTGTCAAGTGCTCTTTTTTTTCTAAAGCTGCAGATATGTTTCTTCCTGTAATCATTTTTGAGATAGTCTAAATTTGGTATGGCTGATAAAATTTTTCACGTTCAACTATATCAATAAGACTATAGATTTCAAGATGAAAATAGTAAAAGAAGTCATCTTCATTTACCATATGCAATAACGAAGTTTTAATAAATGTTGGAAAATATTTTAATAAATGAAAAGAAAAATTTTGAACTGTTATTTTTTTAACAAAATCCCATTCAATCTAACTAATATCAAAAGGTTCATGATCAAGTCTAAATTTTATAGTAGAAAATTTTTCATCTAAAATAATTAATAAAAACATAAACTTGTAAAAAATGTTTAGAAAAAACTTTTTGAAATTAAGCTTGCTGATTGCAAATAGCTTCATTTATTTTAAAAAATATTTCTATAGGTAAAATAATTCTAGCCTTATTATATAAACATAATCTAAATTTTTTATTTATAACTAGATTAATTGTTCCCTTGTTAATAAAATACTGGGATATATCAAGAAGATTGTTTATCTCCTTAATATCTAAAAAACTAATTTTTAGTTCTTCCCAATCACGATATAAAATAAATTTTAACAATAAATCATGAGCTTATTGTTCTTTAGTTATTTTTTCAACTAAGAATTGTGAAAGCTTAGTAAGAGCACTTCTAAAGCTTGCTCTTTGTCCAATAATATAGGTTTTCCATATTTCATTTATAAAACTACATAATTTTAAGGGTAAACCTAAATTATAAAAATATTTTATTTCTTGTACTTGTTGTGGTTTCAACAAATTTTCTGCCTCACAAAATTTTTCCGCCCCTCGAATGATTTCAGCATAACTAGCTTGGTATATTGAATTTGGATCTTGAGACCATGATAATTGACTTACTAGCTATGATGTAATTTAGCATTGAGTTGAAATTCCAACTGGTGTTCTTATCATTGGATATGAAACATGTTATCCTTGATTAGGATAAAATGATACCTGGGAAAGTATTAACACAAATCCTTGATTAGGATATTTTGATTTGAATGTGTTCCATCTGTTGGGCCTTTTATTAATGATAGTCCATTCACCAACTTTTTCTAGAGGTTGTTTACCTCTATCCATAAGGCCTGCTAAGATAATCAGCAATAATAGTGTTAGTGCCTTTGATATATAAAACTTCAAAATTAAAAGTACATAATTCATTATACCATCTAATTCTTCTTCGTACAATTTTTAAACTTTAATTAGTAAGAAAATGTTTAACCGATTGATTATCAATTTTTATCATAAATTATACATCCCAAAAACCGGGTTAGAAGAAATTGGGTTAGTGAAACCAAGAATGGTCACGTCTTGATTTTGAGTTAAGATTGTGAAAATTTTGTCGAGTGAGTTAATCTGGTTCAGTGGATAGGTGTTGGGGTGATGTGTGTGAGATGCTGGGTTCGAATTCTTCCATTAGAATTTTGTTAATTTTGGCTTAAATATAATTTTTGTTCAATTTGTGTCAGAATGAGCTTACTGGTTTAGTGGTAAGGTGTTAGTTTATCTTTTAATCTTGCGCTCAAGTCATTACGTGAGCAAAATGGTAATATTTGCTTCTCCATGTGTGTACCGTTTATGTAGTAGTGGTTGGACGGATTAGGGTACCTAATTTAGTGGGCAATAATTGGTTGTTTTTAAAATATATATTTTTTATTTAGAAAATCTCAAAATTTTCTCTTCTTTTTCCCTTACCCCTTTCTTCATCTTTTGTTTCATTTATGTATTTATTTTTCATTCTTTGGCTACTTTAATTCTTTTTTCTTTTTTTGTGTTCCTTCCTTTTTGCTTTTGTTTCCTTTCTGTTTGATTCCCTTTCTTTACATAGTCGACGTGTGCTCCTATCAGGAGAGGAACAATTAACATTCGACGATCTTCCAACGATTTGAATTCGTGCATTGCTATTTATGTACAAGGGTTCTGGAAGTCTCATGGATGTTTTGCATAAAAAACAGTCAATGTGTGTAATGAAAAACCTGAAAAATAGTGATTGATGCAAAGTAAAAAAGTAGACTGTCGATGCTACACGGCCGTGTGCCAGGCTATATGCGCCATATAGTTGTGTGACAAGCCGTGTGCCAGACTATGTAAACCACACGGCCTAGGTCAATTGGGCCATGTGGGCCACATGGGCGTGTGTGAGGCCATGTGGGTCACACGGGTTGGTTAATTGGGCTATGTGGGCCCAGTTTTTGAAAATTTTCACTTAGGCCTGATTTGATCCATTAATCGTAATTAGACTCTCCGTAGGGTCCATACTGCTTAAATAAGACTTGAAAACAATGTATTTGTTAATATTCTTTCGTATGGGATGTGTTTAAGGTGTGTGATTTATACATATATTATCCATGTTCTGTTAATTTTGACAGTATGTTTCTGTGTTACTATGTTTGGATGTGAGCATGTGATGTCAGAATATGTTAATTTGTATATCTCTAAATCAGTTATATAACCATGCATGTGACTTCATGGCAAAACTGATGTGTTTCAATAAGGTTTGGTAAATCTGTTCTACAAAGTGTGAACTCCCGTGCCTTTTTTTTGTTATTGTACGTTAGCATGTCTTACATGCTTGTCATTCTAGTTCTATATATACATGCCATGATACGTTGCATGAGGTTTGGGATGATGTTGAAAGGAGGAAGATTCTGGTAGTTTAATGATCTGCGTATTCTGGAAGTTTATCCACATTTCTGTTTGGTAGCTTGTTTGCTATTATGGTGGCTCGATCACATATGTTTGTTTTGGCAATTGGGCTGCAATATAGTGGCTTGACTATATATATCCGTATATATATATATAGAACCAGAACTATTCAGTTGGTGTGATTTGGTTGGATGAGTTCTGAGAAACTCTATTTCAGTGTGTAGCGGAGTTGGGTAGGATATTTTCTGAAAAATTCACATTATGATTTTCTAAATTATACCGTATTTGCATAATCATGCATTCTCAATTATGTTTAATTAATTGTTATGAAATTTTCTGTGGTTCTCTTATTTGCATATTGTATTGTGTGTCATCTCAGTTTGAGTTTTAGTTATACACTGATCTTTATAGTTCACCCCTTTCTTTTATCTTTGACTTTTCATGTAAACTGTGAGTTTAGGATCGAACAGTGTACAGGAGCTCGGATTGTTTCTCGGTTAATAAAATAAGATATTTACCTTTTTTTAGTTATTTTGGACTGTAAATTTGTTTGGACTTCGTTTTTTGTTTTTGTTTTGTTTGTTTGTTTTTGAGTAATCTAACATGAAATTGCAAATTACACGGGTTAATAATTTAAAATTCAGTTTTCAAAATTAAAACTCCAAAAATTTTCTACTGTAAAATTAAGTAACCTCTTAAGTGTTTTTCTGAAAATAAACAAATAGTTCTAACGTATGTTTGCCTTAAAGCTGGAAAAGATTTGCCAAAATTATGACTTTCAAAATATGGTTTTGGATACAAATTCTGGGTTTGAAATAAGTGACTCCAGACTTAAGTATTTCTAAACATTTGTGAGAGTTTTGTCAAATTTTATGTTTACGAAACACAATCTGAATTTGATTAAAACAAAAGTTTTTAAACAAATTGATGTAATTCCTCAAAATCCGGTCATAACGACTAGGCCGGGTTTGAGGTGTTCTATAAAATTTTCAGGTGCTAAATATATAAGAAAATTTTTTATTCCTTTTTTATAGCTAATAATTTTTTTTCAAATATGACATAATTAATTTCATTGGTTTAAATTTTTCTGCACTATATCCACATATTAATTCTTTGTTATTTTTGTTCTAGCTTTTAAAACACATCTCCAATAATTTTGTGAGGCATCTATTTCAAAAATTAATTTGTCGCCTTGTTTAGGTAAATAAACTTTTGGAATCTGAACTTTTTCAGATTTTAAATTTTTTAGTCTTTTTTAGACCAGCAAAAGGATTTATCATTTTTTAATTTTTCATATAACATACTTTTTTTTCTTGATAGGTTTGGAAAGAAATTTCTTCCATAATTTATAATTCTTAAAAATTGCTGAAGCTGCTTCTTATCTTCAATCTTTTCAGGAAATTCTTTTATTTTTATTATAATATGATATTGTAGTTTAAGACCATCTGTAGATAATTTTAATCTTAAAAATTTTATTTCTATTTTTTTCTAGCTCTATTTTCTCTGGGCTTAATATTATCCCATGTTTTATGAATTTTTAGGAAATAATATTTAAATGTTTTCTATGTAACTCTAGAGTATTTGAAAATATCAAATGTCATCTATATAAACTACACAAAATATCTTATATTTATTAAAAATAGAATCCACCCATCTTTGAAATATTTGTGATGCATTACATATTTCAAATGGCATCACTTTCTATTGGTAATGTTTGTTGGGTAAACAGAAGGTTGTTAAAGGTTTAGATTCTTTTGTTAGCATGATTTGCTAGAATCTTGATTTACAGTCAAATTTACTAAAGTATTTTGCTTGTTTAGCCTGATTAATTAATACATCTTTTCTTGGAATGGAATAAACATAAATAATAATATTTTGATTTAATCTTTTATAATTAATGAACATTCTAGCTTTACCTCTTTTTATTTTTGCATGATTTCTAACCGTAAAGGCTAGACTAGAATGTAGACTATTAATTTTTTTTTATCAATCATTTATCTAATAACTCCTTAATTTGTATATCAAATTCTTCTATATCTTGTTTATTATAAATCATTGGTTTAACTCTAATAATTTTACTGGGATTTTCTAATTTTATACTACAATATCTAGGGCTATTTTGCCATAACTTGAATGGTTCATCACTAAAATTATTATCTACTATATTAAACAACCGATGACATATTTTTAGTTATTTAATTTGTTCCTTTCTTGGTGGTCTAAATTTTTTGTCACATATAAATTTATGGTTTTCTACTAATGGTATTTCTATAGAAGTTTTTTTCTACAAATAACATAATTAAAATTTTATCAATAGAAAATGACAAATGTTGATATATAAAATTATTACCTAATAATAAGTCTCCATGCATTTCTGAGAAGCATAATAATTTGGGTATTACAAATATTACATTATTTATATAAATTGGTATGTTTCTAGCTCTATATTGAATAATGGTTTTATTACCACCTATTCTTATATCTCTTATTAGATGCTTCAAAGGTCCCACTTTTCTAGAGGAATAACATTTTTTCTTCAACTACTAGTCGTAGTTCCAGTATCTAGTAAAGCATGTAAATAATATGTTTTATATTTTCTCAATTGAAATGTTATTTTAATATATGTATAATATTTTCTGGATTAGAAATTTGAGAATGTAATTACATCTCTCGTTCCAAGTTTCATTTGTTGGAGTATAATTAAAGTTTGTATTTTCTTCATTCTAGCGCTTCTAGAAGTTATAGAACTTCTACTTAGTTCTATAAAAAAAATAGAAATATAAACCTTTTTCATTCCTATTGGTGTTGAAGAATTTGGAGTTTCCTCATCTTCATCTATTTGTGTATATGAGGGTAAAATCAAATTATTGTTAGTATTTGCCACTATTGTATTTTTAAAATATAATTTATCTCTAGACACTACATATTCTATTGTAGTAATTGGTTTAGACGTAGTTGGATTATTAATTCTTTCCATCGTCCAATCTCTTGAAATTGATAGATCACTTAGATATAATAATTTTGGTTGTATTTCAATAGTAATTTTATTAAGTTCAAAGAGTTCAATAATTTTGTTATTGATTTATTTGATTTCTACTTTTGCTGTATTAGTATATTCATTAATAGAAGTCCAATTGATTGCTAGATCTTCAGCTAATTAAATCATTAATTTCATAATTTTTTGTTTGAATTTTGAGACATAAACATTCTTCTATCAACGGATCTGTAATAAAGTGATTAGGTTTAACTTTAAATTCTATTAGTCCCGAATGTAAATTTGATTGAATTCTTCCAATAAGTACTTTTACTGGATTTTCAAATCTTTTATCTAATAATACTGCTATTATTGATATATCATGTCATCTTCTAAATAAAGCTCTTATACTTATCATTATAATGCCTAAATGTATGTATCTAACTTGGGGATATTTCTTTTTAATCCTCTTAATTTTCTCTTTAGTGAATAATGAAATTTCTTTTAATCCATTTTTAGTATCTTTGGCAACTGTATTACCACTTATTTTTTCTATATGTCTTTGACACCAAATTTTGTATTTAGATATTTTATAAATTTCCTCTTTAGAAATATGATTTTATTAATCTTTTCTATCATTTCATCAGAAAAATCTTTTTCTTCTCCGATTATATTTTTTAATTTTATATCTTATTGTTCATTATTAGGAATTTCTTCTAATTGATTATTTGAACTACTTCATATATTAAATATAAGGCTTAATGATAAATTTGGCCACTAACGTTTGCATGTTTTATCAAAATGACCCTAATTATATTTTAAGCCTTTTTTGGTGATCAACCTTTGTTTTTTTTTATATGTTTTTTCTAACAGATTTAATGAATAAATTTAGGGTTTCAAATTTTCTTTTCTTTCAAAAAGTTTCAATTTTTCTTATGTTTATTTACTAAGAAGTTTTTCTACTGAGTTAATTTTTTTAGATAATTACTTTTATTTTCTTTAAATTAAGCGTTGTTTTTTTAATTTAATGTATTATTTATTTATTTTATTATTTTCCACATGTAATTATCTTATTAGGTTATCTAAGTAATAAATTGCATCTCATTAAAAATATTTCACATATGAAATTTCACATCATCCCCGTTAATTTTTTTAACAGTATTTTCATTAAATCTATTAGAAAAAGCAGATTGAAAAAAAAAAGAACAAAGGTTGATGAAAAAAAAAGGCTCAAAAATACAATTAGGGCCATTTTGACAAAACATGCAAATGTTAGTGGCCAAATTTATTATTAAGACTAAATATAAATATATATTCTTCATTATCTGTATCATAATTTGTTTATGATATTCATTTGTATAATATTTCCTTAGGATTATTTCCTCTCCGGAGCAAATTTCTAATTTTTTTTCTTCAAGTGTTTTAATAATTTTTCTTGCACTTTTTCCTTTATTAGGACAATTTGATTCTATATAGTCTTCTTCATCACATATAAAACATTTATATTTTTGCTTTTTAAGATTTTTAAAAGCTTTTCTTCTAAGAAATCTTTTATTATTATTATTTGGATTTTTTATTTGTTTCCAAGGTTTCCTTCTAACTAGCTTATATCTTCTATTTTTCTTTTTATGTTTTTTTATAAATATTAGGACCTACTGATTTACATCCAAATTCCCATTCATTATCTAAAATTTTGTACAATGTTTGTTATGTTATTTATGCTTAACTTGTTTAGAAGCTTTACGAAATAATTGATTATTCTTTCTTTTGCAAAATTAATTCTATTTCCCATATAATCTATAGTATTTATATGTGCACAAGATATTTTGCTATGTTTTTCTAAATAAGAATCATATTTTTTTTATACAAATCTCATTCAATGGTGGTGATAATTTATGAAAATATTTTTTTTTCAAAATTCTATATTTTTATTTTTTTAATTTTTGATATTCATGAAGAATTCTTTTAGAAAAATCTTCTAAATATCTAATATCACATAATTTAATTTTTGGCAACATATAACTAGATAGACTATCTTGATCTTTTTTATCAGTATAACTACAAAATTCTATTTTTAGAATATAGGTTATTCCTTTTAATACATCTTTGGGAGTTTGAATATGATTGATTAACTATCTTTTTTGTTAACTTCCTTTTTCTACTTCTTCTCATCTTCTTAAAATTGTAAAACATTTCCTTGAAATGTTCCAATAAAATAATTAAAATTTTTTGTCCAATTATTGTTGTTTACAACTAGAGTCATAGACTATGCCCAATCATCTATGATTTTTTTATAATCTGCTATAGGAATATTTGTAAGAGTTAAATGTATTCTTCATTGAGCAATATTTCTTTTGTTTAGATAGTTTATCCTATGTGAGATAGGTTGGGTAGACAACTTTCCTAAATTTTCATATTTTATTTCATTAGTAGCAATATTTTTAGTTTGATTACCAAACATTCTAGTTATATTTTTCAACTTGTTCACAATTTCTATTAAAGGATCTTAAATAATCATATTTTAAAATATCCAAATCTAATTATTTTTTTCATTAGGACTTTGATCTGTTTGATCAGTTTCTATTAGTTCGGGTATATATATAATTTCATCATCTGTTGAAGAATTTTCTCCATCAGATTTATAACTTGTAACTTTTATATCTTCTAGGTTTATAAAATTATTAGAACTACTACTACTTTATGTAGAATCATAATTTAAGTTATAATAATAATTAAATAACATAAATAACTCTTTATGTTTTTCATAAAGTTGTTCAATAAGTTTTAAATATTCTATTTTTTTCATTTTTATCAAATGTTTGAGTAAATTTATTTTTTCAATGTTCTATAAGTTCTTTATAAGATTGAAAGTCATATTTTTGTTGATATGTAAAATTTCTTTTTTGTTTTTTAGAATTTTTATGCTTTTCATCTTTTGTAGATGATTCTTCAGAGGAAATGTCTTCTTTTTCTGACAAAGCTAATATTATATTGCTATTACCATAATACAAATGTCCTAAATCTATTTCTTGTTTTATATTTTTATTAATAAGAACTTGTTCTAATTTATCAACTTCAGATAAGATATTTTTAGACTCGTCATTCAAATCTAATTCAGTTACTTCTCCTAAATTATTTATTTGTTGTTCTATTTTATTAATTTTATTATATAACTTATAAAAATATATAGAAGTAATATCTATTAAACCATTAAAATCTTTACTAATTGATGAAATATTATTTTAGTCAATATACATAGTATGATTGCAACTTTTATCCCTATATAGACAATTTATTTTTTCCATGAAATTTATTTTAGGTACCTAAAACCGTCTATTATCTATTAAATTTCTCTTATTATAAAAAGCCAGTTGTCTCAACCAGGACAAAAACAGACAACAGTAAGACAAAATAATATATATATATAGGTTTTAAGATAAATAACAATGAAATAAATAGAAGTGAGAATAAATGATAGAACTTATAATAAATACTAAGATATTATTTTTTCTAGAAACCATTACACTAAGCTCTAATACCAATTTACAGGATGAATACTAAGATATTGTGGGATTCTTCAAGAGAAAAATAAAAAAGTTTGGTTGAATTTGAGAAATAATAAATTGTTCAAATCCAATAAACAAACAAGGTGAATGGAAAAAGTGGATTTAGCTTAATTGTAAACTACTATTGGTAAATTCATTATTAGAATGCTAAGTCAAACATGTGCCTTTTTCAAAAAAATCATTCAACTATGTTGTGTCTAAACTTTTAATAATTTTTAAAGCTATCTATAACTACAAACATCCAATTATATAAGGCCACTGAAGATGATAAAGATAAACATGCGAAGTTGAGAAGTTTGAAAAAAAAAAAGAAAAAAGAAGGGTAAATCACAAGAATAGTCTACCAATTATGCCTTTGATTCTATTTTGGTCACTTAATTAATAATTTTTTTTGATTTAGTCACTCTCCTCGTTAGTTGTTGTTAGGTGAGTGATGAAAAGTTGATGTGGGCTTTTTTATTAACCTGATAACAAATTTAGCCTTTCAATATTTACACATTCTATCAATTTAATTCTAAATCTAAAAATTTAACAAATTTAACCCTTAATATTTACAAAACTTGACATTTTGGTTTTAATCTAAAAAAAAAAATCAATAAGCTTAGACCTCAACATTTAAAAATTTTGTCAATTTAATTTTAATTCTAAAAGTTTCAAAAACAAAGAAAAAATATTAAACAAATCATTTTTTCGATAAAAAAATAAAAAAAAATTTAAAAATATAAAAACTCACAAAAATGAAAAATATATCAAATGATTCAAAAAGAAGTAAACAAGAAATGAATTGATGGTTAGAGAGAGATGAAGTTGGTCATTTGCATGTAATTGACAAAATTATCTCTCTTGATTCAATTTAGTTTGTATTTTCAATTATTGGACTAAATTATCTAGGACTTTGGATGTTTGATTGATGTACTTGGACTACCTAAATTTAAAAGTTACTCTTTAAAATATATTTATGTAATTAGTATATATTAATATATAAATCTTTGTATGTTAGCGTGAAATATGTAAATCAATTACTTTCTTTTAAAAATTACATATAATTTATTTAAATTAATTTTTAAAAATATTATATACTTACCAAAATTTATGATTTCACCTTAAATAAATATTTATATTTTTAAATTCCTTGAGATGCGTTTACCTAAAGAATATTAAAATTTTGAAAAATCTGATAATGCTAACGTTAGGGTAATATTTGTGATTATTTCATTTGGATAAATAATTTTTTTTAAGAAAAATCAATTCAGTGAAGTTTAGTAAATTAAAAAATAATTAAAAAAGAAAACTAATGATATTAAAATTAAATAATATAAAACTATGTAATATGAATATTATTACATAAATATTTTTAATAACATAAAATATAAAAATATATATTGAGATTCAATAAAAAATTAAAATTTAAAGTTATTATTATTATTATTATTATTGTGAGACTACATGTATTAAATGAAAAGTGATTTTGAAAAATTAAAAAACTAACTATTTAGGTGGAATTTGAGTTACTTAAAACTCATTTTGAATTTTTTTTTAAAAAAAAATTAATTATGAGGTGCTACATGATGGTCGCTCGCCTTATCTCTTGGTCATATGGTAGGGGATTCGATTATCACTCATGAGAAAGTAACATATTTTATGGTCAATTTTTTATTTCTTCGAAGAGCATTTGCGACGAGAAAATTAACCACTACTATAGGTGATGGATACCCTATTTTTGACCAAAATAAATTTATTAAAAAATTTAAAAATTTCTATTATGTTTATCCAAATAAATAATTTTTTTAAAATTTTAAAAATTCTACTAAAAGTAAAAGTTCTCCAAATCCCTCATCCAAACTTTGAATATATTTATTTCAAAAAAAAAAAAAAAACTTTGGAAGTTTTATATTTTGTTAGAGTTAAGAATAAAATTAAGTTGATAGGACAGTTGATAACTTTCAATTTTGAAATTTGATAATATAGGTGAAGTAGGATAGACTGTTTTATATTTTTAAATTAACTTTTAACTCATTAATGATATAATTTTTATAAAATTAACTCTTGACTACTATTATTATATTATAATATTATGCTTACAAATTCTTTTTAAGAAATAAATTTGATCATTGTAAATTTCTTTCTTGAAAAAATTTAACTCAATAAAAATTTGCCGTTTTATAAAAGTATCTGTTATATATTGAATTGTAAAACTAATTTCCAATTTCCAATTTGTAATATGTAATTTTAAAATAAAATTAATGGATAAAACTTTTAACCTACTAATAATATATGTTGCAATATTTAAAAAAATTGTAATCTATTATTGAGGATTTATTTTAAAAATTTGTAATATGAAAATTTAAGCTAAAATTGATTTTAAAAAAAATATTTTACTTAAAATTTTTATAAAATTTATGATTTTATTATAAAATAAAAATACAAAAAGTAAAGAACAAAAAGAACGAGAGAGCAAAGAGAAGGCGTATTTTATTGATCAATTAGAATATTTACTGTAACAGCCCAAAATTGAGTCTAGTCGGAACAGTGGTTTCGGGACCACAAACCCGACGAGAAAAATTTTATTTTTATTATATTTTTATAGTCTATAAATTTGTGAAAATATTTTGTAAAAAATTTCGTTCGAAAATTTTGACGTTTGGGCACTCAATTTAGTCAAAAGAACTAAATTGTAAAAAGTGCAAAAGTTGAGTTCTTTATAAATGAGGTGCCTAATTGTTATGAGTTTTAAATTGAAAGTCCTTATGTGATAATTATTCCTTTAATAAGTTAGTGAATGGATATTTGTTTGGTATTTTTGAAATTTGGTTGAAATAAAAAGGGTAATTTTGTAAATTAATTAAAATAACCTAATAAGACAAAAATGATAAAAGCTATCATTTTTTTCCATTCTTTCTTCTTCAACCGTGGGAAAGAACCGAAAATGGCAGCCATGGATGAGCTCCATTCGGTCAAGCTTCTATGGCTTATATAGGTACGGTTTTTGTCCCGTTTTTAATGATTTTCGTATTTTTGAGATCCCTGAAGCTTAAATTTTCTATTTCTACCAATTGATTGAAGAGAAATTAGAGTTTAAAAAATTACCCATTCATGATATGGTTGTGTTTTGATGATTTATAGTAGATAATGAATGCTTGATGTGTTAAATATGAGTTTTATTCAATGAATTTCGGTAAAAATGTCAAAAAGGGGTTAAATTGTAAAAGTTATAAATTGGTCATAAGTGTGTGAATTAGTGAAAATTTGGAGTTTCCATAGAAGAGAAAAATGTTCAGCATGTCTTAAACCTTATAGAAATTGAATAAAAAAATTATTTTACGAGCCTAGGGTAAAAGTGTAATTTTTGAAAAGTTAGGGGGCATAATTGTAAATTTTCCAAATTTTGGTATATGAATTGAATTGGTTAGTGTGTTGATAAAATGTGTTAAATAAGTGTTATTTGACATGTTAGATCAAGAAAACATGAAATTTTGGATTAAGATCAAGGAAGAACAAAGTTGTGTGCTAAGTCAGAAAAGTTAGCCGTTTCAGCATTTGAGGTAAGTTGGTATGATAATAATACTGCAATAATGTTATTGCCTTGATATTAAATGAGATGTAAGTTTATATGTAAGTAAGACATCAATTTTACTTGTATTATGATATTTTATAATAATATTGGAAATATGTTTGTTGATAATTACTTGATTGGTGAAATTATTGAAAAAAGAGAGAGAAATCCCGGTTGAACCTTCGAAAAGATTGAATGATACAGATGGTATGTATCTAGGTCACATATATGGTGCTGAGTGCACATCATGTGTACAAGAGAGCTACGAGACATTATAATGTAGCTAGGTCACATGGGTGATACTATTTGTACACCATGTAGACAAGAGAGCTACGAGATAAACTGGCTAGATCACATGGGTGGTACTAAGTGTTCACCATGTGTACAAGAGAGCCGAACTATATAATGGGTGGAGCTATGTGCTGAAACCACCAAGTATCGAGTATTGATCCGAAGTGTTCAACAGGAGACTTACTACGTACTGCTTTGTGAGTTTTGTGAGGAATAAGTGCAGGAACTTGGTTATGTGAATGATGTGTTCATTAAGTGACTGGGATGTGGTAAGGTTATAAACAAGTAAGTTCGTACGTATTAAGTATTATTATATTGAGCATTTAATGCGTTGAAATCATATAAATGGAATATTTATGAGTATTTTAATGATTAATGATTTATCGACCAAACGAACGGCACTTAGTGTGCGAAGTATTGAGGATGACACTTAGTGTGCAAGACATTCGAAATGGCACTTAGTGTGCGAAGTATCGAGGATGACACTTAGTGTGCGAAACATCCGGTATAGCACTTAGCGTGCAAGACATCGATTGTGCAGCGACATTTCGTGTAAGTATGATTTTGTTATGGATCGGTACAGGTATGTACATGTATGTATGAGCTTGTTAATAGCATTATTATAATTGAGATTTAATCCTGTATAATTGAATTGTTGATGATTATGATTGTATGGAAGTATTTTATGAAAATTTGGCATTGGAAATTCCTGTTGAACTTTAGGAATAAATTAGGATACAAAGGGCATGTCATTGAAGTTACATTGATTTGGCTTCGAACCATGATACTGGCACTTAGGTGTGCGAGATTCCCGAGTATCCAATTTTTATTCCAAATAGTTCAACGGGTATATCGAAAATATGAATGAGTAATTTAGCCTTGATAGATTTGAGTTACTGCAGTAGTGTAACTTTGAAAATACACTACAAATAGTGGAAAATGAGTTAGAGGTAGAATAAAATATGAGATTAAAGCTTAATGAGTTTATTTTCACATGAAAGAAACAGGGGAAGAAAAAGAATTTCATATTGTGTGATATTTGAATTCTTGTGAAACAGGGTCTGAATGAATTCGAGATCCCCTGTTCTGACTTTAGAAATTCACCAACAATTGTAGAAAAATTATTAAGAGTCATAACTTACATGCATGGATTCATTATTGAGTCTATTTTTAGGGGAAATAAATAGTATGGTCGTTGGAATTCTGTACAGGGAGAAATTCTGTTTGTAGTGCATAGGGGTCAGAGTGGTCATACCCTAAAACAGGGGAGACTTTAACTAATAAACTGTACTAATTGGCCCAACCAAAAATTATAGAAAAAAATTAGTAAGTAGACATATGAGTCTAGTTTCAAGAGAAATAGACAAGAACATTATTCGAGTCTTGTACTATGATATAATTGAACTTTAGTACAGAAGGGTCGGAATTGTCAGATAGTGAATTAGGGGTAACTTTGAGGAATAAACTGTACTATTTGGCTTAACCAAAAATTCTGGAAATTTTATGGAAGAAAGGAAAATAAGTCTAGTTTCATGGAAAATTAACAAAACTTAATTCGGAGTTTCGTAGCTCCAGATATAAATAATTTAGTGACTATGATTCAGGAAAACAGCCTTAGCTGATCTTGTGTAAAAAGATGAAATCATGTGATTAATGATTCTATTTTCTTGAGCATAATCATTGAGGAATGGGATAATATTGTTAATTAAATTGCTTATTATTATTAATATTCCAACTTACTAAGCTTTTAAGCTTACACCATTTTCCCATTTCTCTTAGTGTTGTCAGGTTGGCTCGGGGTTGGAGATCGTCGGAAGTATCATCACACTATTAGTTTATCAAATTAGAATAATGGTAATTCTTATTTATTGTCAAATAAGTGGCATGTATAGATAATAAGTTATTGATATTAGGTAATATCATGATTTAGCCAAATGTATAGGCTCATTTTGCTTCATTGTATATAGCCATAAGATTTGGCTCATAATGGTTAAAGTTATGTAAACCTATTTTATGTATGCATAGATAAATATCTTGGTGTGGCTAAGTTAAGAACACAAAAAGGGCTTGGAAAATAGCATATGATACACATGGGCTTGAGACACGACCGTGTGTCTCAGCCGTGTGAAGAACACGGCCACCACACGGGTGTGTGGTCTAGCCGTGTGAGCAAGTCAGTAGCTAGCTAATTTTTACACGGGGTCTAGACATGGGCGTGTGACCCTGCTTTGGTAAAAAAAAAATTACTAAGTGTCTAAAAGATTTTGGTTTATTTCCAAACCAATTTCAATGATTGTTTTGGGCCTCGTAGGTCCTTTTAAGAGACAAATTATATATGTTTGAAAAGTTTAAAATTTGATGAAATTTTATGTCTTATTTTTAAATGATTACAAGTACTTAAGTCCGGTAATACCTCGTACCCTGTTCCGGCGTCAGATACGGGTAAGGGGTGTTACATTTACAATGCTTCTCCAAAGTCTATATTTATAGACATAAGAAGTATAAATGAAATAGAACTATACTTCTAATGACTATTAGAATTTAAAATATATCAAAACTTATCTTGATTTTAATGAACATCCACTTAATAAGATAGTCATAACACTCCCCTTAGATGTCCATTGGAAGATATTGTGTCTCGTTAAAACCTTACTAATATAAAAACTATCACATCCTAAAAATCAGGTTGGAAGAAATTGGATTGGTGAAACCTAGAAGGGTCACATTGTGATTTTTGAGTTAAGATTCCGAAATTATACTAAGTAAATTGTTCTGGCTAAGTGGTTAGGAGTTGTGCTTGTGTGAGAAAGGTTTTGGGTTCAAATCTTTTCAGTTGTATTTTTGCCATTTTTTTCTAAATCCCTAGTTTTTGGTATTTGGTTTAAGAAATATTTGAGTGCATTTATTGATAAGAATGAGCCTGTTTGATTCGGTGGTAAGGTGATTGTTAGCTTACCTTTTGATTTTGTGTTTGAGTCATTGTGTGACAAGTGGAAATTGTTTTTGTTTTGAACTATAAGGGAATCTGGTGGGTGGTTAATTGTGGGATTTAGTGGGGTGTGGGTGGTTAATTATGAGACTTAGTAGGATGTGGGTGGTTAAGAAATTATCCCAATTGTCTCTCCTACTTTCACGTTCCTCTCACCCATTTTCTCTTTTCTCAATATTTTATTTCTCTTTCTTTGGGGTTCCTTATCCTTTTCTTCTTTTGAATCTTTTGAGACTTCTTTTTCTTTTTCCATTGGACATTCCTTGCTGCTGTTGTCTCTAGTGGGATTTTGGTGTTTCTCTAGATTCAATTATATCCAAGGTTAGTGTAAGTTTCAGTTATTTTGGTTGTGTTTTTTGGTTTTATGTTGTTCGTCATAAAAGGATGATTTCGTTTTTATTATCCTCATAGGTTGGTTGATGAACAATTATTGGTTTTCTTTTTATGCGAGGGGGTTTTGAATCGAGAATCTTCAACAGTGTAATCATCGTAAGTTCGCTATTATGGAGTAGGTAAGTATTTGAATGTTGTTTGGGATACTGTTTGTAAGAAAAGAAAGTGTCTTCGAGAAGGTTTTTCGGGATTTAATTGTGTTATAATCAATTTATTTAAACGTTATATGTAAGATTCGGAGTGCATTTTTTGTGTACTGGATCAATTCTACTATCAGGTGTGTGATTTTAACCCGAGTCATCGCTCAAAATTTGAGAAATTCACGAAACAAGAGTTGTTTTCGAAATTGCCTAGCGACTACACGATCGTGTGGTAGACCTTGTGTACCACACAGTGGTGTGGTAGACCGTGTGGGGCACACAACCATGTGAAATCATGCGGCCCGTGTGGCTTAGCTATGAGAGGCACACGGTCGTGTGAGATTTTGCAGACCGTGTAGGTAGACCGTGTAGACACACGGGCTAGATTTTTGGGTCGTATAGGCCTTTGGTTATAGGACTTGGAAATTAGGTTCGTAGGCATTATGTAGACCCAGAAAAGCATAAATCTCAGTAAACAAACATGGATAAGTGTTAGAGGTATTCTAAATAAGTTCCGATAAGTATAATAATGTGTTAGGATTTGCTATAAGTAGGTATGTAAGTTAAGCTTGTGTGTTATACGTATTCTATTATCTGTTCTAATAAGCTATCCGATTCGACTATGTAATATGTTATGCTATGATCTGTGTAATACTCCAAACTTGTCTCTATCTTTGTCACCGGATTAAGGTTACGGAGTATTACTAATTAATTAGAAAACATTTATCATCATAATAACTAATAAATGTGTCTCAATTAGAATCATATCAAACATATGCATTTGGTCCTTAAATCGAGCTTTCGAGGCCATAAAAATAGCTTAAAAGTAATTCAAGACTAATTTGAAACAAAACAAAAGTTTTAAGGCAAAGTTGCAAAAATTGGAAACCAGGGGTCACAAGACCGTGTAACAATGGAACAAGGGACACACGACCATGTGCCAGGCCATGTAACTATCTGACTTGCCACACATGGCTGTGTCGCAGGCCCTGTGTGTAACACCCCAAACCTGGCCTAGACGTTATGGCTGAATCTGGCGAAGTCACATGAGAATGTATTTAAAACCGTGTTTACCCAAAAACTGTTCTAGTTACCACCTTTTACTTAACTCAGAAAACATATATATTGATTAATTTGCTTGAAAAAGTTTCTTAGTTCGCGGAAGCTTAAGAACAAATAAAGTTGCAGTTCTAAAATCCATAAATGGGATTTCAAAATTCCAAACTTAATCCAAATAGTCTGAAACCAGAAATTACATAATTACCTTCAACTATAGCAAACAAAATAATAAAAGCATTAAAAACCTTTAAAACCAAAGTGTATGTAGCAGTGGTTACCGTCGAGCCCTCCGCTACACCAATCCACCTACTACTGGGGATTACCTGATAGAAAAATAAAATAAGGGGTGAGTTTTTGCGCTCAGAGCGCTTCACCTCCTCGGTTATCTTGGCCTTCTCGACCAAGATGGAGATATCTCGCTCCCTCTGAGGAGCTATCAGAACTCGGAGATTGTCTCGAAGACCATCCTCGAATCGAACACAGCGCTCATACTTAGTCGTCGCCATACCCCTCACATAGTGACTCAGTTTAAAAAATTTGGCCTCATACTCGGCCACTGAACGGTCACCCTGAGTGAAATTTAGGAACTCACGTCGCTTAGCATCAGCGTAGCTAGCTCCTACGTACTTACTCTGATTAGTGGTCTTAAACAGTTCCCAAGTCAGTTAATTGGCTGAATGCCCTCCTTAACGGTCAGCCACCACTGATATACCTTATCTCGCAATAATGACACAACCCCCTTGAGCTTCTGCTCATTAGAAAAGTCCAGATCGTCTTTGATATGCTCCGTGGCCTCCATCCAGTACTCAGCCACACTCAGAGTAACCCTAGCGATGCCTCCGAATATCTCATCCCCATTCGACCGGAGTCATTCTGTAACCGACCCACGGCCTCCAGATCCAGTATTAGCCTTAGCGACTCTCTCTAGAATTCGCAGCATGGCCTGGGACAGTGTGTCGTCCCCAGCTGTATGATCTTGAGACTCAGCACCAGCCTCAGTAACAGGTGACACCGTCATCTCACTAGTGTCCAGATTAATGATTATATCAGACGCTAAAGACTCAGCTCGAATCCCTCTACGGCCTCTACCTCAGCCTCTAGTACCCCGTCCACGAGTACCACATGCGCTCATCGTAACTATCGAATTAATCTGTAATTAGAAGTTTTATTCACATCAGTTTACAGTTTCAATAATTATTAGCAGATATTTTATGCGATATAGGAATAGAGTTTCAGACTCAGTTATCGCGAGAAGCAGTCTCACTACAGTTTCAGTCCATACTACCTAAAGTGTTTCAGTAACGTACTACCCATAGTAGCCTCATAACACATACAAAATATTTTAGACAGATACAGACAAAATTTCAGTATAATTATGCTTTCAGACAATACATATTAGAGTTTTAGAGAACTTACAGGATCAATGCTAATGGCTCGGTGTACCACATACTTGTTATCAAAAATATTTCAAATCGCTTTACAAATCATTTTCTTAAAACCAAATTTTGAAACCCAAATCCACATCCGAGTTTTTTAACTTGGCTCTGATACCACTAAATGTAACATTCTAAACCTGACTAAATGTTATGGCCGAATCTGGCGAAGTCACATGAGAATGTATTTAAAACTGTGTTTACCCAAAAACCGTTCCAGTTACCACCTTTTACTTAATTTAGAAAATATATATATTGATTAATTTGCTTGAAAACGTTTCTTAGTTTGTAGAAGCTTAAGAACAAATAAAGTTGCAGTTCTAAAATCCATAAACAGGATTTTAAAGTTTTAAACTTAAACCGAATAGTCTGAAACTAGAAATTACATAATTACCCTCAACTATAGCAAACAAAATAATAAAAGCATTAAAAACCTTTAAAACCAGAGTGTATGTAGCAGTGGTCACCGTCGAGCCTTTCACTGCACCGATCCACCTATTGCTGGGGATTACCTGACAGACAAATAAAATAAGGGGTGAGTTTTCACAAACTCAGTGTGTACATCCCCACAGTAAAGCATGCATGTAAACGAATAGCAGTCAAAAAGTCATAATCGAACCTGAGCTCTTAACAGAATCAGTGTAGGCCTTAGCCCACCCAGAACAGTATCAGATACATTCGGGCCTTAGCCCATACAGACATACATGCATATCAATTAGAACAGTCATGTTAGCCTGTACTCTATTTTAGTGTAAATGGACAGAAAGTTACACGGCTTGTTCCCATGGCCATGTCCCTAGTCCATAGGAGCATGTGCCTCTCTTCACACGGGTATGTGCCTCAGCCACACGGCTGTGTGCCCCTTTTTACATGGGCTTTTGACCTCCCACACAGCCTAGGCGTTTCCACCCGGCCAGAGCACACGGGCATGTGGTTCTAAGACACTTATATTAATTTTGTGTGCGTTTTTAATCTGATAATGTGTTCATGTGCTTCAGCCCTTAGCTAAGCCTTAGGAATTAAAACTTTGTTTTGGGATACGGCTTATATGATATTGGTAATTGTTGTGTGAGATGTCTAACTCTGAACCTGGTTAGCTGGGTATGTGTGTGCATATCTGTTTCTGTCTGACTGACTATGGATGTGCTCATTGTTTCCTGTGATAATGTAAACATACATACACTTGCATAAAGTTAAGTTTTAGGTTGGATTACGAAGAGAAGGGATTCTGGTTCTAATCTGATCTGGCAATTCTACTGCAACTTATTCATACAACAATTTATCACACTGCACCGCAAGTGCGTTAGCTTTGCTGCGCAGTATTATCTGATCTATCAGTTTAAACTACAACATGACAGTATAGTAGACTACTGCATTGCACTGTACTGCATATACATCAGACCTGCTGCGTATTAATATCTGAGTGGCTTAGTCCACAAATATGGTGCGTAAGGTTGGATGGGCCTTCGAGGTCCTATGTGGTGTGTTTTGGTTAGATGAGCTTAATCAACTCTTATGGGGTGTGATCGGGGGACGGAGAGCTGTGTTGGCTGGTTGGGTGAGTTTTATTGCTTGATTACTTTTCATACACATCTGTTTGAACATTCTGGATGCTAGATGATCTGATTGTATTTCTTCTAACTAAAAACACATATGACTGAGTGGCTGTGCGTGATTTGGTGTGTGTTTGAAATGTTACATTTCGTTGGGACGTTAATCTCGAAATCACCTTCTACTTCTATATATATATCTGTAGTTGTTTGATACTGAATTGTGTTTTGTATTTCTCTTTTTAGTCTTGATTTAGACTCACACTGAGCTCGAGTAGCTCACCCCTTCCCAGTGTTTCCCTTTCAGGTACCTTTTCTGATTTTTGATGCTAAGCTCAGTATGCGGAGGCCTCAGACAGTCTCAGTGGAAAATAAACTATCAGTTTCTGTTTTCAGTTTCTACTCTGTTATTTGGTTTTGAAAAATAAGGTTTTATAAAACTGTGGCACAAGTTCCGATAGTAAGGTTTTATAAAACTGTGGCACAAGTTCTGATTTAAGTTTATTCCACTCATATATATTAACTTAACTATAATTTTACTAACTAGATTTTAAACGATTAAATGTTACGATTTGACGTGTCAACTTGTTTTGTAAAAAATTACCTACGATCACTTCGGTGATCAATGTGACATCTAAAATTCATTCTAAACATCTAGGCCAGATTTAGGGTGTTACATTTAGTGGTATCAGAGTCAGGTTTGTAAAAACTTGGCCTGTGTTTTTACATATCCAGGTGCGCATGTGGTTGTTTTAAAAAAAAGAATTTTTGAGAAAACTTTACCACAGTAAGCTGAAACGATTTGTGTTTTGGAAAAATTTTTACAGAAAAGAACTGTCTGAAACTTTGATACTGGTCTAGGTAGAAACTCGAAACTGTTTTGTTCTCTGAAAATGTAGATATTCTAAGTTAGCGACAAGACTGATATGGATTCTGAGGGTAAGCAAGATCGGGAGGAGGCATCTACTTCTCCAGGGCGTGAGTCTGTTCAAGAGTCAGGGGTCAGTATGATTCTGCCAATTTCGGGTAGGGATAACCTGAAGCTTTTTATTGAGGTATTGGCTTAGGTAGTGAGGAAAGTACTAGAGAAGGTGTTTGAGGCTAGGGTAAGGGGGACTAGTGAAACGATTCAAGCTAGGTGTGTAGATTGTAAGAAGAAAAGAGATCGCAGTTCTCCGAGGTTGGGCCTCATTCTGTGAAGCGTGTTAAAATGCATTTAAATGGCAATAGCGGTTGTGCGGAGGGTGCCGGTAGTTGTGGGTGCTGGTAGTTGTGCTAGCACTCTGTTTTGTGAGCACTATAAGAAGTGCCATCCGGGCGATTGCTGGAAAAAGGCAGGAGCATGTTTTCAATGTGGGTCCATAGAACATCGTATCTGGGAGTGTCCTCGATGATTTTGGGACATGTATGGATGTGAATGATTCGACGTTTAGATTAGAGTATTGAAATTTATGTCTGATAGGATATTGTGTATCTGCTTCAGTAGTTAAGTGTTCTGGGTGTGTATGAGGTCTTAAGTTTGATTCGGTCCTACTCGGGCTAGAGTGCGCAGTGGGAGTGTGGTGGTATAGGTTGTGTTATACCACTATTCTGTTAGTTGGAAATTTTGGGGACGAGATTTCTTTAAGGAGGGGTAAGTTGTAACACTTCAAATTTTTGGGTTAGGTGTTTTGACTTTTATGGTTAGGGTCAGTGAGAATATTGCGCTATTGTGTTTGGTTGTATGTTTAAGTGACAGAATGGGCTTGCTGGTCTAGTGGTTGAGTGTGTGTTAGTTTGTCATAGGGTCCTTGATTCGAGTCCTTGTGTGCTTTTTGAGAGGAATACTTTTGTTTTTTAATTTAATATATAATTGTTTAATTATTTACTTATTTATTTTTATTTTTATTTTGTTTTTGGGTTTTTATTTTTCTTCTTTTGGCTGGGACGTTCTTTTTCTCTTCTATTGGTTTTATTTTATTTTATTTTACTATGGTTATGGTTTTCTCTTCGATTTTCCTTTCTTTCCTCTAGAAAGTGAGTTTTGTTGCAAGTACAATGAAGAATTTTGCTCTACCATTTTCGAATCAGGTGTGGGTTTCGTATATTTTTCTGTCTTATTTGCGAATCCTGTTTCAACTTTATGAAAAGTCATTATTGTGTGTATGAGTGTTCGCAAGCCTATTAATACTGATGTTGTTTTATTGTCTTATGCTTAGAAGTTGTATAAATTGGTTTATTTTTTATCTATCGAGGGCTGGAGAGTGCTTTGTGGCTGATAGCATGTTTTTCAAGGCTATTTTAGGGTGGTTTTGTGACCACACGGGTGTCCACACTGGCGTGTGCTGGTACACATGGCTGTGTGCTTTTGGGAATTAGGGCTTCCGGGCTGATTTAGGTGTCACATGGCCGTGTGGCTGATTTGGGGATTTTTGTCGTTTTTCACAAGGTCGTGCCTCTCGGGCACACGAGCATGTGTGTTTGGGGGTTAGAGTTTGAGTGACTTTGTGCCACACGATCGTGTGACTAATTTAGTGATTTAGGGATCCCACTCGGGCATGTAAGTCCCTCACATGGTCGTGTCAGCTTGTACTCTATTTTAGTGCAAATAGATAGAGAGTTACGCAACCTGCTCCCACAACCATGTCCTTAGTCCACACAGGCGTTTGCCTTAGTCACACGACCGTGTGCTTCTCTTCACACGGGCGTCTGCCTCAGTTACATGGTCGTGTGCCCCTTTTTACATAGGCTTTTGACCTCCCACATGACCTAGGCATTTCCACATGGCCGGAGAACATGGGCGTGTGGTTTTAAGACACTTACATTGGTTCTGTGTGCGTTTCTGATCTAATAATGTGTTTGTGTGCTTCAGCCCTTGGCTAAGCCTTAAGAAGGGTAATTAAAACTTTGTTTTGGGTTGCGACTTATGTGATATTGGTAATTGTTGTGTGAGATGTCTAACTCTGGACCTGGTTAGCTGGGTATGTGTGTGCATATCTGTTTCTATTTGATTGACTATGGATGTGCTCATTATTTCCTGTGATAATGTAAACATACATATACTTGCATAAAGTTAAGTTTTGGGTGGGATTGCGAAGAGAAGGGAGTTTGGTTCTGATCTGATCTGGTAGTTCTACTTCAATTTATTCGTACAATGATTTATCGCACTATACCGTAAGTGCGTCAGCTTTGCTGCACACTATTATCTGATCTGGCAGTTTAAACTGCAACATGACTGTACAGTGGACTACCGCATTGCACTGTACTGTATATACGTCAGCTCTACTATGTATAAATATCTGAGTGGCTTAGTCCATAAACATGGTATGTGGGGTTGGATAGGCCTTCGAGGTTCTATGTGGTGTGTTTTGGTTGGATGAGTTTAATCAGCTCTTATGGGGTGTGATCAGGGGACGCAGAGGTGTGTTGGCTGGTTGGGTGGGTTTTATTTCTTGACTACTTTTCATACGCATCTGTTTGAGCATTCTGGGTGCTAGATGATCTGACTATATTCCGTCTGACTAAAAACACATATGACTGAGTGGCTGGGCATGATTTGGTATGTTTGAAATATTACGTTCCGTTGGCACGTTGATCTCGAAATCACCTTCTATTTCTGTATATATATTTGTAGTTGTTCAATATTGAATTGTGTTCTGTATTTCTATTTTTAGTCTTGATTCGGACTCACACTAAGCTCGAGTAGCTCAACCCCTCTCAGTTTTCCCTTTCAGGTACCTTTTTTGATTTCTGACACTGGGCTCGGTATGCGTAGGTCTCAGACAGTCTCAGTGGAAAATAAGCTATCAGTTTGTGTTTTTAGTTTCTACTTTGTTATTTGGTTTTGAAAATTAAGGTTTTATAAAACTGAGGCACAAGTTTCGATTTAAGTTTATCCCGCTCATATATATTATCTTAACTGTAATTTTATTGATTGGATTTTAAACGATTAAATGTTACGATTTGACGTGTCAACATGTTTTGTAAAAATTTACGTACGATCACTTCGGTGATCAATGTGACATTCGAAATTCGGTCTAAACTTCTAGGCCGGGTTCAGGGTGTTACTGTTATGCTATGAATAAAAATTTTTAGCAAAATTTTATTTCTTTTATAAGTAATATTTCAAATATAATTTACTAATTTGAAAAAAAAATATACTAATTGAGTATAATTTTCTCAAATAATATGAATTAATTGAATGTAGCTTATAAGTATAGAAACTATTATAGTTAATTCCTAAATTTTGAAAATGGACAATAATATTTTATATTTTAAAAAATATTTTGAATTTATTTTTACTTTGAATCTATATTTAGATTAAGAAAAAAAAAGTTTTAAACCATTAATAGAAAAAAATTATTAAATTTATTACATTTTTTAAAAATTAAATCATACTTGAACTTTTTTATATTTTATAAATAATATAATAATTCAATTCCTAGAATTAATACTAATTTTGAAATCTAAGAAAAATAATTTAAGGGGGAAAACTATTTCAATATATAATTGTTTTATATATTGAATTTTTTTAATATTACTTATTCAAAATTTGTTATTTATAGGTGTATCTAATTTAACATTTATTGCTTACGCGTCAATCAAAGACATATTGTAACATTTCAAAAAATTTCAGTACAATATTAGATATTATTTTGAGAACAAATACAATGAAGTATCGAGGAAATGCAGAAATAAGTTAGTTATAGAAAAATCATAAGAAATTAATTTTATTTTGGAGATGGAAATCAATATAGAGGATTGTGAATATGAAAAAAATAAGTAAATTATAAAATTTGAAAAGTATGACGATTAAAGTACAAATTATCCTAATAGAGAAAATATGAGTTAATAATGATTATTTGGAATGATAATTGTTAAGCTAAGTAAAGAATATAATCAAGAGAATATCATCTTATTACTTGATTCATGAACAGAGTAGATATATGCTATTATATACTAGAATAAGCATGCTGACCATGCAAGTTAACTACTAACAGACTAACAGTTAACCCGTTATTAACAGTGGAACTACTAACAGACTAACTAACTTTTATTAGTTATGCTAACATTCTCCTAGTTTCTTCCATTTTTGTTTTCTATCAAAGCAACATCAGCACTAGAGAAGACTTGTAGAGCAGTTCGAAAGGAAGCAAATGCCTTGGGTGTAATGGGCTTGGTGAGAACATCAGCTATCTGTTTTTCAGATGGAACAAAGTTGAATTGCAGGGTGCCGTCAAGAACTTTTTCACGAACGAAATGATGATCAATCTCCACATGTTTGACCTTGGCATGATGTGTAGGATTTGCTGCCATTGAGACAGTAGAGGTATTGTCACACCAAATCACGGGAGGCTAACAAAGAAGCAAGACAAGCTCATTGAGCAACTGTTTGAACCACAGCAACTCAGACACACAATTAGCAAGGCTTCAATATTCAGCTTCAGAGGAGGATCTAGACACAACTGGTTGCTTCTTTGAGCACCAAACAATAGGACTGGAGCCTAAGTACACCACATATCCAGAGGTGGAACGACGATCTTCAACAGAGGACGCCCAATCAGCATCAGAATAGAAAACTAATTCAAATTGTCCCTTGGAAAGCAACAACCCATAATCTATAGTGCCAATAAGATATCGCAACACACGTTTGATAGCTTTCCAATGAGTATCACTTGGAGAATTCGTTTATTGACTAAGCTTATTAACAAAAAGGGACAGACCAGGCCGTGTAATGCAAACGTATGGGAGCATGCCAACAATGCTACGATACAGATGCTGGTCAGCGAATGGAGGGCTCCCATCGTTAATTAATAAAAGTTAGTTAGTCTGTTAGTAGTTCCACTGTTAATAACGGGTTAACTGTTAGTCTGTTAGTAGTTAACTTGCATGGTCAGCATGCTTATTCTAGTATATAATAGCATGTATCTACTCTGTTCATGAATCAAGTAATAAGATGATATTCTCTTGATTGTATTCTTTACTTAGCTTAACATGGTATCAAGAGCCAATTGATCCCAAGAATTTTTTTTCTCTTTTCTCCTTCGTTTATCCATGTCGCAGCCTACCAGTCCGTCAGCTACTCATTCTGATATTGTTGATATTCAGAAACAAGGTCATTCATGTTTCTCTCAGCCTCAGTGAATTCCATTTCATCCATTCCTTCACCAGTGTACCAGTGCTAGAAAGCCTTCCTCCTGAACATAGCAGTGAATTGCTCACTCACTCGCTTGAACATACCCTGAATGGAGGTTGAGTTGCCAACAAAGGTAATCCTCCTATTCAACTACTTCAACCATTTCCGAGCACCTTATGTTATGGGGGCGCTGGGGGATTCGATTTTTTATGTATGATTTGATTTCTCGTGCACTGCCCCTTATAATTAATTGGTTTCGAATATAAAAAAATATTTTCTTGTATTGGTCCATAACCTAACTTATGTAAATCCATGAACTCAATTCGTTTATTCTTTTCTATTTTTACTAGTCGTCTGAACCATGAATTGTCTTATGGCTCATCAATCAGATAGATGAACTTTTTGAACGAACTCTTCAATTCAAGGAAGAAGCGATCCCTTCTCTCGCTACTGGTTGATCCCCAGATCTACCCCTCCCCCTCCATCAACTAATCTTATTCTTGGATCCTGTTCGTGAAATTGATAAAAATCAATATTTTTATGTATTTTTCTAATTTCTATGTGTATTAAATTACTATAGTCTGATATATTTCCTTCATTTTATTTCTTTTATTTATTGTTATTGTTTTCTTTCTCACTCCAGAGGCTATTTTTTCATTTCACGGGTCGAGAAATCCACTTCGAATCTACAATGAGGCTTCTTGTGGAAGGTTTGTCCCATGCGCCGTGCTCATGGATCTTGAGCCCGGGACCATGGATAGTGTAAGAACCGGGCCTTATGGTTAGATCTTTAGGCCTGATAACTTTATCTTCGGCCAATCTAGAGCTGGTAATAATTGGGCTAAGGGGCATTATACTGAAGGAGCTGAGCTTACTGATTCTGTTCTTGATGTTGTCAGAAAGGAAGCTGAGAATTGTGATTGTCTCCAAGGTTTTCAAGTTTGCCACTCTCTTGGAGTGGGAACTGGTTCGGGTATGGGTACTCTGTTGACTTCCAGGATCAGAGAAGAATACCCTGATAGAATGATGCTCACGTTCTCAGTCTTCCCATCACCAAAGGTTTCAGATACTGTGGTTGAGCCATATAATGCCACCCTTTCTATTCATCAGCTTGTCGAAAATACAGATGAGTGTATGGTGTTGGACAATGAAGCTTTGTACAATATCTGTTTCAGGACTCTCAAGTTAACTACTAATAGACTAACAGTTAACCCGTTATTAACAGTGGAACTACTAACAGACTAACTAACTTTTATTAGTTATGCTAACAATAATGACATGAAATATGTATTAAAAAGATAAAAATCACTTTTAAATTATAATAAAAAAAGATTGAAATGTACATAAATCAAATTTTAATTTTTATCACAAGTAAACTAATATTAGAGTATCGTTATGATTTATGAAGTATTAAATTTGATGTAAAGAAAATGTAGTAAGTGATGAAAAGAGGCTAAAGTATAAATTTTACATATAAGGGTATTTATAAGATGAAAATATTATAAGATGAGATATTTGAATATGATTAAAGCTTGAAGATTGAATGGATCACACATTCCATAATCCTTTGACCATGATTTTTTATATTTGATTATTTTTTAGCTTTGACCACTTTTTTTTTTTAAATAAGTAAAGGAATAAAAAGAGTAAGTATTTTTGCTCATTTCTAATTAGGGGTGTTCAAACAGTTAACTGAGCGGTTAGCTAAATTAAATTAATATTAATTGAATTAATACTTTTCAATCATTTAACCATTAATTGAACCGAAATTTAAAAAAAACTAATCGAATGGAAATATTTCGGTTAATTCGGTCGATTAATCAAAATTTATATGTTTTTTTGTTAAAACAAGTATAAAATATAAAAATAAATAAATTGATAATATTCATTTGATTGAATTATCCGAATTAAAACTACATATAATTTGTGTTATTAATTATTAAGTTCGGGTTAACCGAATTAACCAATAACTGAGCTTTCAAAAAGTCATTAACCGAACTCTAGTTGAATTAGATCGATTAACTGACAGATTAACTGAACTAGATCAATTCAGTCAGTTAATTTGGTTTTAACCAAAATTTGAACATCTCTATTCCTAAACACCCCCGATTTTTTGTCCTAGCAAAGCAAGGGAGAAAAAAAATCTCTCCTAAACCCTATTTCTTTTATTTCTTCATTTAAAATCCAAATTCAAATCATCCACCTTGAATTCTCACTAAAATCACTTAGTAAATCACTTTCTAAATTCATTTCCACCACCATCTTCTTCATCTAAGCTTAAGGGTTCATGAGTTTAGAGAGGAAATACTTTGACTATGTAGAGAATGCTTCAAGAAGGTAAAAAAAATCATAGATCCATCATCTCCTCTTTAAGTTATTTGAGATTATTGGTATATATATATTATTTCTAAGAAAAAGAGAAAATGATGGAAAGTGAAATTCTAAGATAGAGAAAAAGAACATCCAAGTAATGGAAAGTTCAGTTTTGAGTTTTAGTGCTTTCTTAAGGATTTCATACTTTCCTTATAATGAGTATGATGAGGAGATTATTAATAAGTAGTTTAGTTGGATATATTTATTGCATTAAAAATTTATGACATAAAATTATTTAAATATTTAGTAAGTTAAATTTTGGTAATTATGAAGTATGCTAATTTTTTAAAAATGAAAATAAACTATAATGTGCCACAATTATGTAAAAAAATAACATTAGGGAGAGGATGAATGAAATTAGTTAGTATTTGATTTGATTAGAAAAAAGTGAATGAAAGTGTTAGTGGCTAAGGCTTAGTTGAGAATTTGACCAAAAGTAGTTAATTAAAGAATATGTAAGCAGTTTTGTAGAAACAACAATAGTGTTCCAACTTTAAAGTGTGCCAAAAATTGTAGAAATTGAATTAGATGGGGAGCTTTATCTTATTATAGAGTTGATAAGTTTGGTTTTAAATGGAACTAACCAAAAAAGGATTCAAATTTTTAGCTAGGAGAAAAATATAATTGAGTGAAAAGGACTAAAGCTACTAGATAACAACATTTGAGTTAATTTTAACAAATTTCTAGTATTAATGTACTTTGAGTTAAAATTTAAAATTTTTATGGTAAAAATTTCATCGAGTCTAGTTTTTAAAATAACAAATGGATCTTAGTTTCAAATTTTGCAGGCCAAGATACAAAATAATTTAGTGATTGGTGTACAACTAAACACCCTATTTTGAAGGGCTGGAATATTAAATTTCTTTGGCCGCATGAGTTGTAATAGAAAATGCGTCTTTTGTGAATAAATTGAATGTATAAAAAATATATTTAGTGAAGGGTATATGTGTTATTCTCTTTTATTATAAATTGATGTGGATAATGTTGACTTTAAGTGGAATGAATGGATGATGTGTTGAATGAACTTGTAAATGTTATGAGAATTGTGATTAGCCCTACTAATTTGGTGGTACTTAGTCACGATGTAATTGAAATGCCAATAGGAATAAAATAGTGTGTGATGTAAGAGATTTGGGGTTGTACCGAACATGATAAATTCGAGTTTATTATGTATATGGCACTTTTGCATGCTTATATTAGAGTGTGGGATGGAGCATTACAATGCACATTTCTATTAGAGTGTAGGTTGGAGCACTATGGTGCAAATTTATATTGGAGTGATGAATGTACATCTGATGTATGAGTCACCAAAGGTTACTAAGGGTCATATGTTTAAAATTATGTTAACAAATGATTAAATAAATGTTCTTGTAATAATGGGATAATAATAAAGTGTTTTGTTACAATTGGGAAATAAGTGAATATTTGATTATAAGTTGCAAAATATGAGGTTTGATAAGAAACCTAAGTCGAGTTATCATTTGTATAATAAGGAAATAGAGATTTTAGAATGAACTTTGAGTTTAATGTCATAAAAGATAGGCTAGGTTATTAAGATGAATCCATAAATACATAACTTGAATAAGGTGATTAAAGATAAAATATCATAAACAAATGTCCATTCTCTAAGTATGATTTTAATAAGTTTAAAGCACCTTGAGATTGAGTAGAGATTCATTAAATGAACTAAACTTAAGTGACTTAAGTTTTATGATAAACAATGAAAGGTTTGAACATATCTTTTCATATTAAATGTTATAATTGAACATATTTTTATTATTTAAAAGGCACAACCACGATAAGAGGGTAAGGAAAAGTAGGAAAATCTTTGTGTACTTACTAAGCTCTTTGAGCTTGACACGTTAGTTGTTTAAACATGTAGGTGAAAAACATTTTCCAAGGAGCTTGAAGTCGTATCTTGGAAGGATGGTATCATCGTTCAAGGTTTGAAGAGTTTTAGTGTCCTTGATTGGTATTATTTTAAGTTTAGTATTACATGGGCATAGAGAATTATATATAGGGTAGATGTATATCGAATGGTTATTTTTTTGTAAACTCGATTTTTTCATTCATAAGCTAGAATAAAACTGTTAAAATGAATTTTTTCATTGATAATGTTATTAATTTATTAGAATTTTTAATTAGATTTTAGTTGGGTTGTTGACTAAATTGAAATATTAAAGAAATTGAATGGTTAATTGGGTAGTTAAAAACTTAGGATTGATTTGTAAAATAAAATAAAAACAAGGTCTTATGTTGTCATTAACCTTTAGAGCATTTAACAGAGAGAGAGAGCTCCACGCCATTTTATTCTACAATACTTGACCCTATTAAATAAAAGAAAGAAAAAAATTGTTTCACTTTTTTTTCCTTCGTGTGCCTTTCTCTACTAAAGTAATCAATAACAAATTTTTTTCTCTTAAAACCCTTTCCAATATTAAGCCCATTCAATTCTTCAAAAATTTAAATCATTCTTTTATATTTTTTGAACTAATCAATAAAATTTTTCACACTTTAAATAGATTTTCATCTCTATTCGCACCTTTGTTGTTGACTTTTGGTGTTGGAAAGAGTGTTTGATTTTTTGAGTGGCTTTCATTAGTTGCTGGCTAAAAATATAGGGTAACGTTTAGCATTTGATTCAATTTAAAAATAATGGATTATGAATTTTAGTATTGATTGTTTTTTATTTTGAAAATTTCGAAGCAAACGAAGTAGGTGAATGAATCCAGCACTAAAGGGAAAATGATCATCAAGGATTAATCGAGCCTAGGAGCTAGTTAATTCAAACTTCAATTTTTTTCTCTAATATCCCTCATCTGTCCTGGCATTTGATATGAATGAAAGATGCTACCAGAACATGTACAAACAAAAAAAATCTTGAAATATTAAATTTTTTTATGAGATTAATAAATCGAGCTTAAGAAAATTTAGAGTCTTCAGAATAAATTTAAAATCACTAGGATAATGATAAACTTTCTAGGACGATGAGGGGTGAACCTCACTAAATGTGAGTCTAGGAAAACCCCTATCATCTAAATCACCAGGAAAGGAAAAAGCCTTTGTGGCGATCTTGGTCAAAGGAAAGCCTTTGTGGCAAGTACTGAATGTAAATAACAGCCCTTGTGGCAAATCTCTGGACAAGAAAACCTTTGTAGCGAGTATTGAAAGTAAAGGATAGCCTTTGTGGCACAACTCTGGACATGAAATCCTCTATGGCGAGTATTGGATGTAAAGGATGCCTTTGTGGCAAAACTCTAGAAATGTAAGCCTTCATGGCGAACTTCTTGAAGGACGCTCTTGTGGTGATGCTCTGAAAGGAAAGCCTTTGTGGAAAGTACTTAATTAAAAGGATGACTTTCTGACAATTTCTGGGTAAGGAAGTCTTTGTGGCTATCTTTGAAAAAGAATGCCTTTATGGTGGACTTTGAACGAAAAGAAATGAACCTATGGCAAACTCTTAAAGAAAGGGCTCCATAAGAGGTGTTGTGGCGAAACTAGTGTAGTAACATGGTAAGAAGAACGAGACTAGAATGCGCCAGCGTGAGTGGCAAACCAAAGATATTTTTTCTGTAAGGCCCTTTGTAACAAGAATGGTTATGATATTACGAAAGAACAACCTGAAGAATTTGATTAAGGTAACGATGATAGGTGATGCATGTTATGATCTCAGAATGAAATGAGACACCAACAATAAAATGGATAGGATCCAAAGGACGTATTTGCTAGAGTCAAGCTGAAGAATAAGAGTAATGAGATAGTTATTCTCGAATAGGATTTAGGTCAATTAAGGTTTACTCACTAAGTTCTATCGAACTTCCCTCTGTGTCTTCTTGTAACAGGTAAGTAGATTAAAGGCTACGCTAAGAAGGACGACGCCAAGGCTACGCTGAAGGATTGGCGAGATGGGCTGTTATGCATATAGAAAAAGAGAAGAGACGTATTCAAGTCCGATAGAAATATTGTGAATAAGTTATGAAAATTGTTTATAAGCCTTATGGCATGTATAGAATGTGTTTGTATTATAAACGCTGCCAATAGTATTGCTTAGAGGTAAAATAAGTAAAGTAATGTAAATAAGCAGGATATATATACTTGTAAGTCTTCGTCAAGTGAAAGGTCCTGTTAAATGGTTGTAAGTACACGTTGTACGCCTAGGCAATGCTATTAAAGAAGATGTGTTGTTGAAAGTTGTATGTTTTGATTAAGTATAAGTTTGTGTTAGAGTGGTAACACATAGTATTTGGATACGATGAATCGAATCAAGCTGAGGGCGTTACAATTCACATGAGTTGAGATTTCTCAACTAGGTCCTTGGATCACATAGATTAAAATAATCATTCATTCATATTTACACATTAGTTAATGTTAGAATTACATAATGATTTAGCATAACATGGTCATTCTTAACATTTTAACATTTGTTTCATATTTATATATTAATATAGCATTATATAATCACTTAGCTCATTAACTAACACATGCTATTCATGTTCATAAAGTATGAATTTAATCTTTCATTCCATTTTTAGCTTTCACACATCAAATTCATCTTGTGTCAACTTTCATTATTGTTGAGCCATACCACACACATATAAGTAAAGCACAATAGATATAAAATAAGTATAGTAAGTTCAACTAGACTTACTTATCAAGGTGATTAAAATAAATGAGAACTTATTCACTGATCATCACTTTAAACTTTCATTTTTCTTTGCTTGCCTCAACTCCTTTTTAACTTTTTTCTCTAATCAAGCATATAAATATGCAATAAGAAGTCATGAACTTAACATATAATAGCCACTCAATGGTTACCAATGTCATGAGATATATAACTCTACTTAACCTTTTGAACCTTATTGTCTGAAATCCTCGTATCTTTTAATTATCCTGATCGAATCAAAATATGATTTCATAATTATTATCTAGGAACCTCAAACTATCATTTTATACCAAAAAATCCTAAAGTTTTTTTTCCTTACAATTAGGTCTTTAAGAAATCAATAATGACTATAAAGTTCTAACTCAATTCAATACACACCAAGTTAACCCACTTCACTATCAACACGATCTCACATAAACTAAGCTTGATACTCAATCTGTTGTTTCTAGCTTTCAATTACAATGTATCCAACAATGAGAACTCACACTAACTCTCAAGATTACTAAATTATCAACTGGGTTGGTTACATTAAGTTTTCTACTTCATAAATCTAAAGAAAATTGTTGAAAATTTAACTTACTTACCCTTGAATTTTTATCGGCAAATGAAGATGAACTTAACCTTATTTTTTATAATCGATTATGGGAGGAAGATGATAAAAATATTATCTACTTTCCCACTAGCATATACATATTTATATACTTAATTTATAATTAAGTATAATAATAAATGGCTATCAGTATGATTCATAACATAGTGGGAAATGATGGCTTTCTTTAAGTCTAGCTATTAACCTATTAAATTTGGTAAAATTGTTTTATTGCATCCTTGGTTTAATTGCACATTAAATGCTTGCTAAATCTCCTGTTGGGAATCGACTCGATTAAGCAACGAACAAGTAAAAATAGCTGAAGAAATTGAGAAATTAAACACACAAATTTAACGTGGAAAATTCCCTCCAAAGAGGATAAAAAACCATGGGAAAAGATAATTTTACTATAATGAAAAAAGAACGAAGACTATAAAGTTGGAGATAAAAACTAAACCCCATAAATCAAAAAACAAATAACCCTCAAAATGTAAACACAAAAATTCTCCAAAAGTGTTATGAGTTCTAATCTCTAAGGAATGTTTTTTCTAATATTGTAAAAGAGCCTATGTAATAGCTCGTTTTTAGAGAAATCAAAACAGTGGTTTTAGGACCAAAAATATGATGAGTAAATTAATATTTAATGTCTTTGGAATATTAGAAAGGTCATATAAAAATTTCGTTAAGAAATTTTAACGTTTGCATGTTTAATTATGTAAAACGAACTAAATCGTAAAAGATGCAAAAGTAGAGTTCTATTAGTTAAAAGGGTTAAAATGCTACGGAAATGAAACCAAGTAGACTTAAATGGTAATTAGACCATTCTTGTTGTTATTGGACATTCATGGCAAGGTTTTATTGAACTTATTAAAGTTTTAAAGGTTATTTTGATAAATGGACAATTATTAAAATGTTAAGTACATTAAAAACAAAATGATGTCATCTTCTTTATTCGTAGCCTAAAAGCACTGAATTTTCATTGTTAAGAGGGGGAGAGCTTTCAGCTATGGAAAATTCTTTATGCAAGGTAGGTTTTCAAGCCTATTTTTAATTATTTTTTATGTTTTCAGGATCGTTGTAGCTTAATCTAGCTAGCCTGGGGATTAATTTGCAAAATTTTTAAAGAATTATGGTTTAGCTGCTTGAGCATCGAGTTAAGGACTGCCCGTTGATAGCTAATCAGATGCAAGCTCCGATTAATAAGACTGCACAGCCGCCGAGAGTGGTTTAGCTACCACTTAAGGGTCGAGGACAGGCCAGGGGTGGTAATGGCATGGGCCGAGGGCAGAGAGCACCGGGCAGAGGTACTGGGTCGATTGAGATGAGGCAAACTGTTTTGGTTTATACTACTCGTCGCCGTGAGGATGGAGGTGCTCTGAATGTTATCACGGGTACATTTTTAATTTTTAATGTACCTTACTTTGCATTGATAGACATAGGTTCTACACACTCTTATGTAGCTAGTACCGTGTCTGAGACCTTGGGGTTATCGTCTAAGAGCACTTCGAGTGAGATAATCGTGGTGAATGCGTTGGGGCAGTCAATTGGAGTCAGTAAATTATTTAAGGACGTTCCGTTAGAAGTCTAAGGGACGGTATTTTTGGCTGATCTGATGGAGCTTCTGTTTGGAGAGTTCAACATAATTCTGGGTATGGACTGGTTAGTTAAACATCGAGTGAGTCTGGATTGTGCAATCGAGGAGGATAACGAAGTAGTTGTAATTGGAGAATGACGAGATTATCTAACTAATGTGATTTCTGCGTGGGCAGCCGAAAAGTTAGTGAGGAAAGGATGTGAGGCATATCTGGCCTACATCAGTGTTTCTGATTCTGTGGGCTCTTCGGTTAAGGATATTAGAACTATGAGAGACTTTCCAGATGTATTTCCAGAGGAACTACAAGGATTGCCTCCGAGTTGAGAGATAGAATTTGGTATCAAGTTGACTCCTGGTACAACTCCAGTGTCTATTGCCCTTTATCTTATGGCACCGAAGGAGCTGACTGAACTTAAGGCTCAACTACAGGAGTTGCTGGATCATGGATTTATTCAGCCTAGCTTGTCTCCGTGGGGAGCACCTATTTTGTTCGTAAAGAAAAAAGACGGTACAATGAGGATGTGTATCGATTACTGTCAGTTGAATAAATTGACGATCAAGAATAAGTATCCACTTCGAATGATAGACGACTTATTCAACCAGTTCAGAGGGGCCTCAGTGTTCTCTAAGATCGATCTGTGGTCAGGTTACCATCAGTTGAAAGTAAAGAAGGCCGATGTGTATATGACGGAATTTAGGACTCGGTATGGACATTACGAGTTCCTAGTTATGCCTTTTGGGTTGACGAATGCACCAGCGGCATTCATGGACTTGATGAATTAAGTGTTCTAGCCCTACTTAGATTAGTTTGTGGTAGTTTTCATCAATGACATCTTGGTATATTCTAAGATCGAGGGTGAGCACCATATGTATCTGTGGTGGTACTGTAGATTCTTCGTGAGAAGAAGCTGTATGCGAAGTTCAGTAAGTGTGAATTCTGGCTTTGAGAAGTGATATTTTTGGGACATTTAGTTTCTGCAGAGGGGATTAGAGTGGACCCTCGTAAAGTTGAGGCTATGTTGGATTAGAAACAGCCGAAGAATGTGTCTAAGGTTCTTAGTCTTCTGGGGCTGGCAGGATATTATAGACGGTTCATAGAGAGGTTCTCCTTGATCGCAGCTCTATTGACTAAGCTTTTGCGTAAGGGAGTTCCTTTTGGTTGGACTGATGCACAGCAGGAGAGCTTTGATAAGCTCAAGACGGTGTTAACTCAAGCTCATGTTCTGATTCAGCCTAAATCTCGTAAGAATTTTGTGGTTTTCAGTGATGCGTCACATGTGGGTTTGGGTTGTGTTCTGATGCAAGACGGTAAAGTTGTTGCTTATGCATCTCGGCAGCTCAAGATTCACAATGTTAATTATTCGACACACGATTTGGAGTTGGCGGCAGTAGTATTTGCTTTTAAGATCTGGAGGCACTATCTGTACGGTGAAAAGTGTACCATCTACACTGACCACAATAGCCTCAAGTATCTCCTCAATCAAAAGGAGTTAAACTTTAGACAGCATCGATGGGTTGAACTACTTAAGGATTATGACTGTTGTATCGAGTATCATCCTGGTAAGGCCAATGTGGTGGCTGATGTGTTAAGCCGTAGGGCTATGACCGACTTGAGAGCGATGTTCGTTCGATTCAATTTATTTGATGATGGGAGTCTATTGGCCGAGCTACAAGTAAGACCGACATGGATTAATAAGATCAGGGATAAATAGAAGGGAGATAAGTCTCTTGAGTTGAGGTTTCATCAGGTGGAGAGTGGGATTACTTCAGATTTTGGGATTAATGATGATGGAGTATTGTGTTTCCGAAGACGGATCTGTGTGCCGAAAGATGAGGACTTAAGACAGTCGATTCTAAGAGAAGCACATAGTAGCCTATGCTATGCACCCCGGTGGAAACAAAATGTACCGAGACTTGCAAGAGTTGTATTGGTGGCTAGGGTTGAAACGTGAGGTTACCGACTTTGTTGCTCGCTGTTTGATGTGTTAGCAAGTTAAGGATGAACATCAGTTACCTTCAAGTTTACTACAGCCGGTTAAGATACCGATGTGGAAATGGGAGCGAGTAACGATGGACTTCATTAGTGGGTTACCTCTAACACCCATTAAGAAGGATTCTGTTTGGGTTATCATGGATCGATTGACCAAGATTGCACATTTCATTCCGGTCAGGACAGACTTCTCCCTACAGAAGTTGTCTAAGCTTTACATCTCAGAGATAGTGAGACTTCATAGGGTTCTTATTTTGATCAATTCTGATGGGATCCTCAATTTACGTTTTGATTCTGGCAGAAGCTTCATGAGGCTTTAGGTTCGAGATTAGACTTCTGTACTGCTTTCCATCTTTAGACAGATGGTCAGTCGGAGAGGGTGATCCAGATATTGGAGGACATGTTGAGGGGTTACATTATAGATTTTCGAGGTAGTTGAGAGGAGTTATTGCCGTTAGAATAGTTCGTTTACAATAACAGCTATCAATCTAGTATAGAGATGGCACCGTACGAGGCACTATATGGTCATAAGTGTCACACTCCTTTATGCTAGATTGAGTTAGGTGAGTGACGTGTTCTGAGTTCGGAAATGGTATCAGAGACAGAGGATAAAGTCTGTTTGATTCGAGATCAACTGAAAGCAGTGTCTGATAGACAGAAGTCCTATGCTGATTTGAAGAGGAAAGACATTGAATATTCTCTGGGGGACATGGTTTTTCTTAAGGTCTCGCCATGGAATAAGGTGTTGAGGTTCGGTCGTACGGGTAAGCTAAATCATCGGTTTATTGGGCCGTACTGAATTTTGAAGCAAGTAGGACCAGTCACATATCAGTTGGAGCTACCTCCAGAGTTGGATCATATACATTATGTGTTCCATGTCTCAATGTTGAGATGTTACCACTCTGATCCTTCACACATTGTGCCTGTAGAGGAAATTGAGGTTCGATCAAATCTGAATTTTGAAGAGGATCCAGTTCAGATTTTGGATTACGATGTTAAAGTTTTGTGTAGGAAATCCATCCTCTTAGTGAAGGTGCTGTGGCGGAATTATAGCACTGTGGAGGCTACTTGGGAGCCAAAGGATTCGAGGCGACAGCAGTATCCTCACCTTTTTTGATCAGGTAAATTTCGAGGACGAAATTTTCTTTTAAGGGGTAGAGTTGTAACGCCCCAAATTTTATATTTTGGCTTTTGTGATTAATTGACATAATTTTGTATCTACTTCAGTGGTTAAGTGTTCTGTATGTGTGAGGTCTTGAGTTCAAACCTGAACTTGGGAAAAATTTTGGCTTTTTATATGTATGAAGCCTTGTCTTGGGTTATAGGGCTTATAAGTAATTGGTTGGAAAAGCTTGCAAGAATGGATCTGCTGGTCTGGTGGATAATGGGAGTGTGGATGTAAGGGAGGTCTTGCGTTCGAGTCTGAATGAAGGCATTATTTTTGCTACTAATGCCGTGGGGGTGTTTGAGTTGGCTTGTGATACTGAGTGTTTGTAATAGTTGAAGTTTAGTGGGAGCAAAACAAGGGATTTGGGAGTAACCCAAATTATTTCACTCTCTTCCTGCCGTATCTTCCTACAAACTTCCCCTCCATATTTTTCTCTATTTTCTTTCTCTTTCCAGCTGAAAATCTCCTGTTGCTACTGAATTTTGCTTTATTTTAATATTAGTTTTTGGTCATTTTTTGTCATCGTTACTTATCTCTGCGTTTGGCGCGAATTTGGTAAGTGTTGGGGTGTTTTTTGTCTTGTTTTTATGTTTGTTGAGTCTTTAAGAGACTCTTTTCTATTTAGGAGACAATATAGGTGCTGTGGATTGCTAAAACGACACTTTAGACAACAAGGAACTACTGTTGATTGTCAGAGGTATGGACATCGTTAGCTTTCAGGATTTGTCGTTCTTAGAAACTTGGTTTAAATGACTAACTAAGGGACGTGTTGTTTGATATTAGGTTCTGAAGTGTTTGTGGTTGCCTTAGCTTCAAATTGATACCAGGTGTATACTCCAATTACACAAAAAAATGAGGTTCGGCGAAAGTTGAAAAGTAAACTGTCGACGCCACATGGGCGTATGGACTACCCATGTGGTAGGCCGTGTGGCGATACACAGCCGTGTGGTAGATGAATCAGGTCATGCGCATGTGACACGGGCGCACGACACGGCCTTGTGATAATGAGCTAGGCCGTGTGCCAGACACAGGCTGACCAATTGGGCCGTGTGGGCCAGAGGGTAAACCACATGGGCTTGTAGAAATTTTGGCAAGGTCAAGGCTAATTTGGGCTATGTGGGCCACACGGGTGTGTGGGCCCATACGGGCATGTCACATGGGCGTGTGAGCCTATTTTTCTGAAATGTTCTGTAAGGTTGCACGGGTCGCCCAAGTCGACTGTGACCGGTTATAGGGTCGATAAGCATTATTTAGACCTCTAATTTGTGTAGATCTGATCTGATTATGTGAGGTATGATTAATGCATGTGCTAGTTAGCATGTATATCTGTTCTATTCTGTATATGGGTATATGTATGTTAATCTGTTTATTAGCATGTCATGTTTGTATGCTGCATTGCATTAGGGTGGGTTTGATGAAGTGAAGGAAGTATCTAAAAAGATTCATCAGCCTGTTGTTTGGCAGCTAAGTTGCATATTTATGACATGTGCTACATTGTGGTGCCTTATAGTGTGTAGGGTTGGATTGGTCGATATTATCCCCATGTTTGGTGTGTAGGGATGGGTGATTCGATTTTATCCCCACATGGTGTGTTGGGTTGGACGGAGTTGGTGTGCAGGGTTGGTGGGCATATTTTTTCTATATATCTAATCTGTTGCATGTTATATCTAACTTCGTGGGCTAAGGCCCAACTTTATTTATGCATCTGATTCTGTTTCTAAATGGGCTAAAGCTCACACCGATTCTATAAATGGCTTAGGCCCGAAGTATGACTATTTTCTGATATTTGTCTGTATGTATGTTGAACTATGGGAATGTACACTCCGAGTTGCGAAACTCACCCTTTTTTGTTTTATCTGTTCAGGTAATCCCTAGCAGTAGTTAAATTGGTGTAGCGGAGGACTCATTGGTGACCCCAGTTTTCTACTTATGGGTTTTATAGTTTAAACATTTTATTTCATTCTTTCTTAATTGTTTTGGGAATTTTGGATGTAATCTTGGACTTGGACTTTTGGTTTTGATTTGGGATTTGAACTATGAATTCAGATTTTAGAACTGCAATGCTAGAGAATGGTTTTCTCGAAATAACTAAGGTTTTCGTAACACAAATTGGTTTTGAAAGCTTCTGCGATTTGAAATATGACTGTAGACTAAATTAAAGATAATAACTAAAATGGTTTTCACGTAGTGAAAAGGGTTTCCAAAAACATTCACATGTGACATCGCCAGATTCGGCCATAACGTCTAGAACGGGTTTGGGGTGTTACAGTATGTTATGTTTATGAAAATGACACACTCAAAAGTAGTATGTGCATGTACAAATTGCTTTCCTTGTGATAATTCAAATGAATTATATGTTAATGCACTGACATGTGTTGTTGATGGTGCTTAGGCGTGTTCCAAGCTTATGGTTGGATTATGTTATGCTTAATCTTAATGTTATGCATTGAAATGGTAAGTTATATTCATGTTTTTTGAACTTACTAAGCATTGTGTGCTTACGTAGTTTTCTTTCCTATGTTTTATAGATAATCGGAAGCTCGATTGGTTTGGAAGCTCGTCGGAGATCTATCACACTATCCAACAATTATATCAGTAGTTTTTACTATTTTGGCCAAGGTTATAATGGCATGTATAGGTGGACTTCAATTTGATGTTTTGTTGAATGCATAGATGTTGAATTTGGTATGTATGAATTAGTTGTTTTGGTACCATTTTGATGATGGTTGAGTTGTGTCAATTTGGTACATATGATGCATGAATGGTATGGCTCAAATGGTAAGTTTATATTGAAATGGTATATGTAGTAGCTCGTTTTTAGTGAAATCAGAACAGTAGTTTCGGGGCCACAAATTCGAGTCAAAAAGAAAATTTATTTTAATAATATTGTATGATCTACATTATGATAGGAAAGATGTATGAAAATTTCAATAAGAAAATTTTACCGATTTCATGTTTAATTATAGAAAGGACCAAATTTCATAAAATGCAAAAGTTGAATTCTAGTAGCTAGAAGGGCTAAATAGCTATGGATTCAAAATTTGAGGTCGTTATAAGGCAAATAGACCATTAAGAGAAGTTAGTAGATATTTGTGATGATTCATCCATGGAAGTTTAAGAAAATAAAATGACTAAATTGGAAAGTGGAAAAATAAAAGATGATAATTAAATTACATAACAAAATATCATCATTTTCATCATCTTTCCCCAAATTATTTTCATGGAAACCCTAGCTAAGAGAAAAGAGTTCAAGCTAGCTAAATTGGCTTAATTGGGTAACATTCATGTCCCATTTTTAGTAATTTTATATTTTCGAGATCGTAGTAACCTAATCTACCTATTTTGGGGATTAATTTGTAAAGTTATCAAAGTATTAAAAGTTTTCCATAGATGAGTATGCTGAAATTTTGAAATTTATGGTAGAAAATGAAAGGTTGTTGATAGATAAACAATTTTTATAAAGTGAATTTTGATGAAATTGTGATTTAGGAACTAAATTATAAATATGTAAAATTCATGGAAAATTTCTAAATTTTATGAACTACATGGGCTGTAAATGTTATATGAAAAATCCAGTTAGACTTGGAATAAGGATTAAATTGCGTGAATTTCATTTTCCAAGCTTATGGATGAAATCGCCATTTATTAGAAATATAGGGGCAAAATGGTAATTTTTGCCTCATATATGAATTGGATGAAATAGAATGTGAATTTTATTAAAATGAGTTAAATTTACTCATATACCTAGATCGCACTTGGATCGAGAAAAATAAAAAGTATCGGATTAGTAGCCTACGAACACGAACAATTATCGAGGTAAGTTCGTGTAACTAAATTTTGTATACTTATATGATTGAATTGAATGTTGTATTTGTGAATTTGTGTAAATCTCATATATATATGAAATTGAACATATATCTAATGATTTTTGATAAATATAAAGTCCCGTTTGAATAAATGAAATTCGATGGATACAGGATTTCTGGTATTGGATATGGTCTTGCATATGTTGCAGACACACTATAGCTCGAAAGAGTGTTCTGTTAGAAGCCCTCTCGAGCTTTTCGTTACATGGTTCCTACGAGCATCCCCAATCGGTATTGACCCTGCATGTGTTGCGATCATACTGCAGCACTTTGTGAGTGTCCTGTTATATGATCGGTATGGATCCTGCATATAATGCTGACATACCGCAGCTCTTTATGAGCATCTCGATATAGGCTCTTTATGAGCTTCCTGATATAGCTCGCTTGAACTTCCTGATATACGGCTATTTGGAGCTTCCTAATAATAGCTCTTCGGAGTTACCTGTTAAGCTCACAAGAGCTTTTTGTTTCAAACTTTTATGAGTTTCCTGTTATACTGCCCGGATAAGCTTCCTGTTACATGGTTCATATGAGCTTCTGTTATATGGCTTTAGAGAGTGCTTCCTGATTATGTGCCCTAATGGGTACCCCTGAATATGAGTTGACATATTACAGTTTAGTACACTTCGAGTGTACTACATGTTTATCCATTGATATTTCAAATAAATTCAGTAGTCTAATTTCTGACATGGTCAAACTGAGCTTAAGATGATTTGTCATGGAAATGCACATGTTAAATGGAAATATGATATGAAAACCATGTGTATATGAAAATTATTACATGATGAGCTCATCCTTGATTCTTAATGTTCACATGTAATACATGACTAACAAGTTTCTTGAGATTATATGTGTTTAGGAAAATTGCCAAATTTCTTTGGATGAATTTTGTACGCTTATTTTAAATGAAAATGAGTGGTAAGTTAATTTTTGGTTATACGAACTTACTAAGCATAATATGCTTACTCTGTTTTACTTCCTCTGTTTTATAGTACTCAGAAGCTCGTGAAGGTTGAGGCTCGAAGACACATCACACTATCCCTTGGACTTCTCGGTATATAAAGCAAACTAACTTTTGGCACAATGGCATGTATAAGCTAAGTTAAGCATAAAGAAGAAATATTTTGGTTGGAACTAGCCATTGGAATGGCTTGTAATAGTTATATTTTGAAGTAAAAGTATATATATTTATGTGTAGCTTTATCATGCTTGGTATGTGCTTGAAATGGTTAAGTGATGCAAAGCATATCGTTATATTGATGGTTAAATTGGGTTAGCACATTAAGCCCAACATGCATATAGGTGATATTGTGTCATACTTAATACATGAATTTGGCTTGATTTGAATGGTTTGAATTGGTTGGTGAACATGTTTAAGTGTTTTTGTAGGTAGAAGGCAATTTGGGTGAGAAATAAGGCTTGGAAATGACCCTATTTTTTCCACATAGGCGTATGTCTCAGTCTTGTATGCACGGCCATGCGCACGGGCGTGTGGTTTGGCCGTTTGTTCCTTGCATCTTAAAATTTGAGAAACAGAATGCTTCGAATTGCTCACACGGGTAGAGACACGGGCATGTATCTCAGTTGTGTGTGTCACACGGCCTAGCACATGGGCATGTGACTTGGCCGTGTGACCCCTGCACCTAATTTTTGAAAATTAAATTTTCCATATGGCTTGGCACACGAGCGTATGGCTGGCCGTCTCACCCAAGTTAGAGAGTTACACAGGCATGGACACGAGCTGGGACAAGGCCGTGTGCCTCACATCGAACGCCCATACGGCCTGGACACTGGCGTGTTACTTGGCCGTGTGAGCCACACGGAGGTGTGTCCCTTACATCTAAGAAAAATTTTGAGATTTTGCGAAAAATTCTTTGAGTTCCTGATTTAGTCCCAACTTGTTTATTATTGAATATGTATGATTTCTTTTATGATTAGTAAATGGTATGTGTAAACTGTTTTTAAATTTGTAAACTCTGGTAATGCTTCGTAACCTATTTCGGTGACTGATACGGGTTATAGGTGTTAAATTTATTAGTATCAGAGCTATGATTTAACCGATTCTCAGACTAATGTAGCAAGTACGAGTTTAGCTATACACGCCATTATATAATCTGTGATAGTGTGATATATTCTGACCATTTTAAACATGTTTTTCATAGAGTAATATCGTCCAACCAAGCTGAATCTGAGAAAGCTGAGAGCAATGCTCAAGCTTCTGTTGAAAGAGATGTTTCCAGTAGTAGAAGGCCCGTATTTGAGGGCCAAGGTGAGAAGGCTAAAGAAGCCTTATTTCAAATGATGAATTAATGGTTCACTGAATATTTGAGAACAAATCCTGTTATACAACAGCCTCCCATTCCTGTTCCTCAACTGGTTCTTGATATGCCATAAGGTACAGAACCTGTTAGATCTGGTAAGCCTCTGGTAGATAAAATTTGAAAATATGGGGCAGAAGAATTTAGAGCTACTACTGAAGACGATCCAAAAAGAGCTGAATTCTAGCTAGAAAATACTATCAGGGTTATGGATGAATTATCTTTCACGCCTGACGAATGTTTGAAATATGTTGTATCTTTGCTAAAAGATTCTACTTATCAGTGATAGAATACTCTAGTTTCTATTGTACCGAGGGAGAATGTTACATGAGAATTTTTTCAAATGGAATTAAAAAAGAAGTATATTGGCCAGGGATTCTTGTATCAGAAATAGAAGGAATTTTTAGAGCTCAAACAGGGGAATATGACTGTATCTGAATACGAGCGGAAATTTGTGAAATTAAGTAAATATGCCAGAGAGTGTATCCCGACTAAAGTTTCCATGTGTAAATGGTTTGAAGAGGGACTAAATGAAGACACTAAGCTATTAGTTAGGATTCTGGAATTAAAATAAAAAGCCAAAGAATTAAGTAAAGAAAAGAGACAGGCAAAGATAGAAGCCCGAACCTTAAGTAAAATATTTATGGGAAAGTCACAATAATCAGCTTCAAAGGAATCAAATAAATATCATGATTGTTCTACCATATCTGTGGGGTATTCTGGGAAAGACCGAGGCTCTCAATGCTTTAATCCAAGATCTCTGGCCCCATCAGTAGGAAGTGCTGGAAGTGTCAGGAATCGCAAACCTAAATCAAGCATTGTAATAAATTTTGTTTTGGCAAATGCCGCATGAAAAGCAGAGCCTGTTTTAGATATGGTTCTCTTGACCATTATCTCAAAGATTGCTCGAAAAGGATTGAAAAATACACTGTTCAGAATTCAAAACCAAACAACCCTGCATTGATAGGTAGACCACCTCGTAACCCCGGCAATGCCAGTGGTAGCTAAGGTACAACAAAAGATCCAACTGCTAAATCTGAAGCACGAGCACCAGTAAGGACATATGCTATTCATGCAAAGAGAGAATGCCTCTGCACCAGGCGTCATTACTGGTACTTTTTCTCTTCTTGATACTGATATTACTACTTTGATTGACTCTGGTTCAACACGTTCATATATTTGCATGAATTTAGCATTTATCAAAAATTTTATATATTGAATACACTGAATTCGTGGTCAAAGTATCAAACCCCTTAAGCCAGTATGTGATAGTGGATAAAATTTGCAAGAAATGTCCTCTAATGATAAGAGGTTTCTATTTTCCGGCTGATTTGATGTTACTACCATTTGATGAATTTGATGTAATTCTGGGTATGGATTGGTTAACTTAGCATGATGCAGTGGTAAATTGTAAACAAAAATATATTGTATTAAAATGTCAGAATGGTGAATTGCTCAATGTTGAATCTGATAAACTGGATGGGTTGTCTTATGTGATCTTAGCTATGTCAGTACAAAAATATATCAGGAAAGGGTATGATGTTTATCTTGCATGTGTGTTGGATACTAAAGAATCTGAATCAAAGATTAAGTATGTGCTAGTTGTTTGTGAATTTCTTGATGTGTTTTTGGAGGAACTAACCGGATTATCGCTGGCTAGAGAGATAGAATTTTTCATATATCTTGTTCTTGGAACAACACCTATATCTATAGCACCTTATAGAATGGCTTTTACTGAATTAAAGGAGTTGAAAGCTTAGTTGCAAGAACTAAGGGACAGAGGTCTTGCTCGACCTAGTTCTTTACCTTAGGGTACTCCAGTTCTGTTTGTTAAAAAGAAAGATGGGTCGTTGAGATTATGCATTGATTACCAGTAGCTCAACAAAGTCACTATTAAGAATAAGTATCCATTGCCTCGTATTGGTGACTTGTTCTATCAGTTGAAAGATGCTACTGTGTTTTCAAAGATTGATCCTCATTTTGGTTACTATCAGCTACGAGTGGAAGATTCAGATGTGTCAAAGATAGCCTTCAGAACTAGGTATGGCCACTATGAGTTTCTTTTGGTGCGATTTGACTTGACTAATGCACCTGTGATATTTATGAATTTAATGAATAGAATTTTTAGACCGTATTTGGATAGATTTGTGGTGGTATTTATTGATGATATTCTGGTATACACCCGAGAAGAAAATGAAGAAAATGAACATGTTGATTATTTGAGAATCGTTCTGCAAACACTGCGTAAGAAATAGTTGTATGCCAAATTTAGTAAATGTGAATTTTGGCTTTGGGAAGTTGGTTTTCTTGGGCATATAGTATCTGCTGAAGGCATTAGAGTTGACTCGAATAAAATTTCAGTAATTGTTAATTGGAAACCACTGAAAAATGTATATGAAGTCAGAAGTTTTCTGGGATTAGCTAGTTACTATCATAGATTTGTAAAATAATTTTTGATGATAGCTTCTCCAATGACACGATTGTTACAGAAAGATGTGAAGTTTGAATGGTCTGATAAATGTCAATAGATTTTTGACAGATTGAAAGCTTTGTTGACTGAAGCACCAGTTCTAGTTCAGTCTGAATCGGGTAAGGCATTTGTAATTTACAGTGATGTATCATTGAATGGTTTGGGCTATGTTTTGATGTAAGAAGGTAAAGTAATAGCCTAAGTTTTTAGATAGCTTAAACCACATGAAAAGAATTACCCGATACATGATTTAGAGTTGGTAGCCATTGTGTTTGCATTGAAAATTTGGCGACACTATCTGTTTGGTGAAAAGTGTCATATATTCACTAATCACAAGAGTTTAAAATATTTGATGTCGCAAAAGGATTTAAATTTAAGACAGCGTAGGTGGCTTGAATTATTGAAAAATTGTGATTTGGTTATCGACTATCATCCAAGAAAAGCCAATGTGGTTACAGATGCTTTGAGCAGAAAGTCTCTATTTGTTTTGAGAGCAATGAATACCCGATTTTTGTTATTTGATGATGGTTCAATCATAGCTAAGTTAAAAGTTAAACCGACATTTCTACAACAGATTTGTGAAGCTTAGAAAAATGATGATAAATTACAAGCTAAATGGGTACAATGTGAGTCAATTTCTGATTCAGAATTTCAGATTGGGTCTAATGATTGTCTATTACTCAGAGGCAGCATATGTGTACTGAAGAATTCAGAACTTGTACAGAAGATTTTGAACGAAGCTCATAATGGTATTATATTTGTTCATTAGGGAATTAACAAAATGTATTATGATTTGAAAAAGATGTATTGGTGGCCGAGAATGAAAAGGGATATTTCTGAATTTGTATCTAAATGTTTGATATGTCAGCAAGTTAAAGCTGAACATCAAGTACCTTTGGTATTATTATAGCTAGTAACAATACCGAAATGGAAATGAAAAGGAGTTACCATGGACTTTGTATCGGGATTACCCCTATCCCCGAAAAGGAAAGATGTTATTTGGGTAATAGTTGATCATTTAATGAAGTCTGCACACTTTATTCTGGTACGTATAGATTTTTCCCTGGATAGATTAGAAGAGTTATATATTTCTGAGATTGTTAGACTACATGGAGCACCGGTCTCCATTATTTCAGACAGGGATCCTCGGTTTACCTCTCGATTCTAGAACAAGTTGCAAGAAGCTTTAGGTACACAATTACATTTTAGTATCGCATTCCATCCTCAGACTGATGGTTAGTCTGAGCGTGTGGTTCAGATTTTAGAAGATAAGTTCCAGTGTTGTGTACTAGAATTTGAAGGTAATTGGGAAAAGTATCTACTTTTTGTTGAATTTTTATACAATAATAGTTATCAGTCCAGCATTAAAATGGCACCATACGAGGCTCTGTATGGTCGTAAATGTAAAACTCTGTTGTATTTGACTGAGCTCAGTGAGAAAAAAAATACATAGAGTTGATCTAGTTCGTGAGACTGAAGAAAAAAGGAAAGTGATCAGAGACAATTTGAAAGCAACTTTTGACCGTCAGAAATCCTATACAGATTAAAAACATAAAGAAATAGAGTTCCAAGTTGGTGACAAAGTATTTCTGAAAGCTTCACCTTGGAAGAAAGTTCTTCGGTTTGGTCGTAAAAGAAAACTGAGCCCACGGTTCATTGGGCCATATGGGATCATCGAAAGAATTAGACCTTTTGCATACCAATTAGCATTACCACCAGAGCTTTACAGAATTCATAATGTTTTCCATGTATCTATGTTGTGACTATATCGGTCAAATCCTTCACATGTTATTTCTCTGACAGAATTTGAGATTCAACCTGACATGACTTACAGTGAAGAACTGATCAAAATTCTTACACAGGAAACAAAAGAGTTAAGAAATAAAAAGGTAGCTTTAGTGAAAGTTCATTGGCAATGACATGGAATAGAAGAAGCTACTGGGAACCAGAGGAAACAATGAGAAAGCAATATCCGAACCTTTTTACTGGTAAAATTTTCGAGGACGAAAATTCTTTAAGGGGGAGAGTTGTAATAGCCTATTTTTAATAAAATCGGAGCAGTGGTTTTGGGACCACAAATCTGAGTCAGCAAGAAAATTTATTTTAATAATATTGCATGGTTTGCATTATGATAAGAAAGATATATGAAAATTTTGATAAGAAAATTTTACCGATTTCATGTTTAATTATAAAAAGGACCAAATTGAATAAAATGTAAAAGTTGAATTCTAGTAGCTAGAAGGAATAAATAGCAATGGAATGCAAAATTTGATGTCCTTATAAGGCAAATAGACCATTAAGAGAAGTTAGTAGATATTTGTGACGATTCATTCATAGAAATTTAAGAAAAAAAAGGACTAAATTGGAAAGTGGAAAAATAAAAGATGATAATTAAATTAAATAGCAAAATATCATATTTTTCATCATCTTTCCCAAATTATTTTCGTGGAAACCCTAGCTAGGAGAAAAGAGTTCAAGTAAGCTAAATTGGCTTAATTGGGTAAGCATTCTTATCATGTTTTTAGTAATTTTTATATTTTCGATATCGTAGTAACCTAATCTACCGATTTTGGGGATTAATTTGTAAAGTTATTAAAGTATTAAAAGTTTTACGTGGACTAGAATGTTGAAATTTTGAAATTTATGGTAGAAAATGAAAGGTTGTTGATAGATAAACAACTTTTGTAAAGTGAATTTTGATGAATTGTGATTTAGGGACTAAATTGTAAAGATGTAAAATTCATGGAAATTTTCTAAATTTTATGAATTACAAGGGCTGTAAATGTTATATGAAAAATCCAGTTAGACATGGATTAAATTGCATGAATTTCATTCTCCGAGCCTAGGGACAAAATTGTCATTTATTAAAAGTATAGGGGCATAATGGTAATTTTTCCTAGAATGTAAATTGGATGAAATTGAATGTGAATTTTACTAAAATGAGTTAAATTTACTCATTTAGATCCGGATAGACCTAGTTCCGAATTGGATCGAGGAAAATAAAAAATATTGGATTAGTAGCCTACAAACACGAACAATTATCGAGGTAAGTTCGTGTAACTAAATTTTGTATATTTATATATTTGAATTGAATGTTGTATTGGCGAATTTGTTTAAATCTCATATATATATGAAATTGATCATATATTCGATGATGTTTGATAGATATAAAGTCTCGTTTGAATAAATGAAATTCAATGGATACAGGATTTCCTGTATTAGATGTGGTATTACATATGTTGCAGACACACTATAGCTAGAAAGAGCATTTTGTTATAAGCCCTCTCGAGCTTTCCATTACACGGTTCCTACGAGCATCCCGGTCAGTATTGACCCTACATGTGTTACGGTCATACTGTAGCACTTTGTGAGCGTCCTGTTATATGGTCGATATGGATCCTGCATAAAATGTGGACATACCGTAGCTCTTTATGAGCTTTCTAATATAGCTCGCTTGAACTTCCTGATATATAGCTATCCGGAGCTTCCAGATAATAACTCTTCGGAGTTACTTGTTAAGCTCACATAAACTTTCTATTTCAAACTCTTATGAGTTTCCTGTTATACAACACGGATAAGCTTCCTGTTACATGGCTCATATGAGCTTCCTGTTATATGGCTCAAGAGAGTGCTTCCTGATTATGTGCCCTAATGAGTACTGTAACGCCCCTAGCCCGAGTCCGATCACCGGTTTAGGCTATGAGGTATTACCGAGCCAAACAATTAAAATTTTTTTTGTCCATATAATCAATCAACAAAGACAGAAATTAAGCTGAGTACATACTGATCTTTAAGTTATATAAATGCCATTTTCATATGGTTAAAATATTTACAATACAAAACATAACTGTCACCGGCCTAACCTATACATGCCATACCAAGGCCAAAATATAACTGTACCAAAAAGATTGATAGTATAATGAACTGCTGATGATCCCCGAGTCGGTGGCCAAAATTGACAATCTATAAAACAAAGAAATAAAATAAAATAGAGTAAGCTTTCGAGGCTTAGTAAGTTTTAAGTGTTTCAAACAATTAAAACGTATCATTTAAAATCTAACATTAAGTATCACAAGAACCCAAATTTAATTTGTAAATTACTTGGCCAAAAACTCACAAGTACATTAATTATAACCTATTGGCCGAGTATATATATACATGAATACACAAGAAAATTCTCAATACATATTTCACTATACTATATGGTTCATAAAATTTCTTTAAGACACATGCTTTTACAATGACATACATTGACCAAATAAGTCATTCTCTTATTCATAAATATGGTATTCATTCACATACATATACACACATTCACATATATATATACCATTCTTTGATACTATTAATTCGTTTTGAAGTCAATTCACTTATGAGTACGTAATACGTACCTTAGCAGGTATAACATATATAATACTTACTCGCACGGATATTCAATGTCGTAATCATACTTAACTTACTGACACCGGTCCTATCAAGTCTTAGGACTCGAAACACATATCTAGCACAGCCTGCTGGTTTTTAACCCGGATGTCATTCCAGCATGAAGCCTGCGGGTCTTTAAGCCCGAATACAATTCCAGCACGAAGCCTGCGGGTCTTTAAGCCCGAATACAATTCCAACACGAAGCCTACGGGTCTTTAAGCCCGGATACAATTCCAGCACGAAGCCTGCGGGTCTTTAAGCCCGGATACAATTCCACATCAAATAACATGTCTTTTTTTTAATCGTATTCTAACACATTTTATAGAACATTTCACATTATTAGTAGCCATTGGCTACATTCGGACATGAGCTTCTTATGAACAACATTATTTCATTTCAGCCTAAAATCATGCATGAATATCACACGTACCTTTCATCAATCAAGCTTAACCCTAATTTGCCATTCAACTATAGGTCATACACTTAGATTATTTACCATTCAACTTAATTTAAATAGAACCAAAAAGATCAAAATTCATGTAGTATATATATGTCAAGGCATTATAAATTTTATACTAAAGGCGATTACTCAAAACTTACCTTGTATCTTTCTGAACAAATTTCGGGTTGGCTATTTCGCTACTTTAGCTTTTCCCTTATCCGAGGTTACCCCTCTATGCTCTTGAGCTTTAATTCAATAAATTTTAAACTAATCATTAATCAATTATTCAAGTATTACTTTCAGAATATAATACATATATATTCGACTTTCACACATACAGGTTATAGTAAGCTTATAAGAAATCAATAAGCAATTCATTAGCAAAATTTTTCTTTTATCAATGTTTACTATATAATCACAATTTCACTATAAGCTGAATTCCTGAGCAACAGTCATTAAATTACTTATAAATGGAGCTACGAAACTCCAAATCAATTGCTGTAACTTTTTCTTGAAAATAGACTCATTTATCTTTTATCCATAAAATTTTCATAATTTTTAGTCTAGCCAATCAATACCAGATTTTTCCTAAAGTTTCCCTCGTTTCACTGTTTTACAAATCTGACCATTCTTCACTACGAAATAAATTTCTCATTGTACAGAAATCAAAATATGTTGTCGTTTATTTCATTTGAAACTAGACTCACTAAGGAGTCTAAGAATATAAAATTTATTCTATGACCATTTTTATACATTTTATAATGATTTTATAAAAACAGAACAGGGGATCTAGAAGTCATTTTGACTCTGTCCCACATTACTTCAAATATTTCATGATCGGTAATTCTTTTACTTTTATGGTTTCTATTATAGAAAACTAGACTCATCAAGCTTTAATTACATAATTTATTCAGCTTCTAATTCAACTCCTAAAATTTATGGTGATTTTCGAAAATCACCTTACTGCTGCTGTCCCAAGTAGATTATTACCAATTCACTCTTTCACACATTCTTTACATACATATTATTTAAGCATGTATCTGACCAATCAATTTCATTATATATATCTATAAATTTACTTATACATAATATCAATACCATATTGTGCTCAAATCATTTTTCAAGTTCAATTTCACCAAGCTTCAACCTAACTTAACCTATAATAGTTCATAACACATTTAAAGCACATACCTTACTAAATTTTATCCTAGTCCACAATCAGCCATAGTACATTCGGCCATAGCATAGACACAAATACATTTAACTTGATTTCTTCATGAAAAATTAAGGCTATAACCGAATAGTCTTTAACCATTTAAACTACAAAACACAATTTATAACTTCAATTTTACAAGCTTATATCATAAGTGTTTTTCCATTAAAATTTTCAATGTATAATCGGCTATAACACAAACACTTAATCTTTACAATTACAAATTCAAAAACTTAACATACTTTTATAATCTCAACCAAATAGAGTACTTTTATTGATTCACAACAAAACATCAACATAACATTTCTAAATGAAAAATCCTCTCATGACCGATTGCTCTTATAGCTACCAAAATGAAAATTTGCACATGGGTTATGGAGGAATTAAGAAACTATCCTAAAACACACAAGAAATTTCTATCAAAACATTTCAAACATACCTTAATCAAGGCTAGGAAGGGGTAGCCGAATGTTTGCTTTCCCCCCTTGTCTTCTTGAAATTTTCGGCCAAAGAAATCAAAGGATGAACCAACTTTGGTTTCTCCTCCCCACTAAGCCATTATTCTTTTATTTTTATTCTTTAATTCATTTAGTTTAAATTAATGTTAATATAATATACATATAATATATATGAATCAACTACACGGCCGGCCACTAAAGAAAAATGGATAATTTGACATGCAAGTCCATTTTTTTTAACATGCATTAGTAGACCATATTTAAAATTACCTATCACATTTCACAATTGTCTCACATAAGTCCTATTTAATAAATTTTACATACAATTGACAAAATTAAAGTAAGAAACTTTCACACATGCAGGTTCACATACAATAAGCATAAGATATAACGGTTAATTATTTTTGTGACTCGGTTTTGTGGTCTCGAAACCACTTTCCGACTAGGGTCAAAAATAGGGCTGTCACAACTCTCCCCCACTTAAGGAATTTTATTCCCCGAAAATCTTACCACTGACTATATTTGGGTATCATTCTTTCATAGAGTTCTCGGTTTCCCAAGTAGCTTCTTCAATCCCGTGTTTGAGCCATAACACTTTTACTAACGGAACCTTTTTGTTTCGCAACTCTTTCACCTCGCGAGCTAGGATACGAATCGGTTCTTCTTCATAACTCAAATCAGATTGAATTTCAACTTCTGATAGATTAATTATGTGCGATGGATCGGATCTATAACGTTGAAGCATCGAGACATGAAAAACGTTGTGAATCTTTTCAAGTTCAGGGGGTAGAATCAATCTATATGCGACTGGCCCAATTCGTTCGGATATCTCATTCGGCCCGATGAATCTCAGACTCAATTTGCCTTTACGGCCAAATCTGAGCACCTTTTTCCAAGGTGAAACTTTGTCTTCGACCTGATATTCAATGTCTTTTCGCTTTAAATCCGCATACGACTTCTGACGATCTGAAGCTGCTTTCAGACTTTCACGGATTACTTTTACTTTCAGCTCAGCATCTTTAATCAATTCAACCCCGAAGATTTTACTTTCACTAAGCTCGGTCCAAAACAATGGTGTACGGCATTTACGACCATACAAAGCCTCGTAAGGTGCCATCTTAATGCTTGATTGAAAACTATTGTTGTAAGCGAATTCAATCAAAGGTAAATACCATTCCCATGAACTACTAAACTCAAGGATGCAACATCTCAACATATCCTCGAGTATCTGAATTACCCGTTCGGATTGACCATCGGTCTGGGGATGAAAAGCGGTGCTAAAATGCAACTTGGTACCCAATGCTTCTTACAATTTCAACCAAAATCGCGATGTGAATCTCGAATCTCTATCCGACACAATAGAAATAGGTACTCCATGTAACCTTACAATCTGAGAAACATATATTTCAGCTAGCTTGTCAAGGGAATAATCTGTACGTACAGGAATAAAATGAGCCGATTTTGTCAGTCTATCAACAATAACCCAGATCGCATCTTTCTTGCTTGACGACAATGGCAACCCAGATACAAAATCCATCGTGACTCGATCCCATTTCCATTCGGGTATCATGATCGGCTGAAGTAACCCTGAAGGCACTTGATGTTCCGCTTTCATTTGTTGACATATCAAACACTTCGAAACAAAGTCAGAAATGTCTCGTTTCATACCAGGCCACCAAAATTGACGTTTTAGATCGTTGTACATTTTCGTACTACCCGGGTGGATTGACATGCGGCTACTATGAGCCTCGCTTAAAATCAAAGAAATAAGTTATGAATTTCTTGGATCACACAGTCGACTTCTGAACCTCAAACAATCGGCATCATCAATTTTAAACTCTGATTCCACATTTGAAACACATTCAACTCATTTAGCAACCAATTTATCGTCAACTTTCTGGGATTCACGTATTTGATGAATCAATAATGGTTTGGCCTTTAATTCTGCTACCAACACATTATCGAGTGAAACAGACAGGTGTACATTCATTGCTTGCAAAACAAACAGTAATTTGCGACTTAAGGCATCGGCAACCACGTTAGCCTTTCCCGAGTATAGTCGATGACAAGCTCATAATCTTTCAACAACTCGAGCCAACGTCTTTGCCGCAGATTCAAATCTCTTTGAGCCATCAAGTATTTAAGGCTTTTATGATCCGAATATATATGACACCTCTCTCCAAACAAGTAGTGTCACCAAATTTTCAAAGCGAAAACAATGGCAGCTAATTCAAGATCATGGGTTGGATAGTTTTTCTCATGTGGTTTCAATTGTCTCGACGCGTAAGCTACTACTCGACCTTCTTGCATCAACATGCAACCCAGCCCAAGCAAGGATGCATCACTGTAAATGACAAACTCTTTACCGGATTCAGGCTGCACAAGCACTGGAGCTTCAGTCAAATAAGTTTTCAACTGATCGAAACTTTTCTGACATTTTTCTAACCATTCAAACCTAACATCTTTTTGAAGTAGTCTCGTTATTGGTGTGGCTATCATCGAGAAACCCTTTACAAACCGTCTGTAATAACCAGCAAGCCCTAAAAAGCTTCGAACTTCAGTAACATTTCTCAGGGGTTTCCAATCAAGTATGGCTGAAATTTTGCTCGGATCAACTCGAATTCCCGATGCAGATACTACATGTCCTAAAAAGCTAACTTCTCTCAACCAGAACTCACATTTACTGAACTTAGCATACAACTGCTTATCCTGTAAAATCTGTAACACTAATCTCAGGTGCTCAGCGTGTTCAGTTTCATCATGTGAATAAATCAAGATGTCATCTATAAACACAACTACAAACCGGTCCAAATACTGCCTGAAAATTCGGTTCATCAAATCCATAAATACCGCAGGGGCATTAGTGAGCCCAAACGGCATCACTAAAAACTCGTAGTGACCGTATCTCGTCCTGAAAGCAGTTTTAGGTATATCTGAGTCTAAAACTCGCAACTGATAATAACCCGATCTCAAATCTATCTTTGAAAACACTGAGGCTCCCTTCAATTGATCAAACAAATCATCAATACGCGGTAACGGAAATTTATTCTTTATTGTCACTTTATTCAACTGACAATAGTCGATGCACAACCTCATGGTTCCGTCCTTCTTTTTCACAAACAATACTGGTGCACCCCATGGAGAAAAACTCGGTCGAGCGAAACCTCTATCTCTCAACTCTTGCAACTGAGCTTTCAATTCCTTTAATTTGGTTGGTGCCATACGGTACGGTGCTATCGAAATTGGTGTAGTCCCAGGTACAAGTTCAATACCAAACTCTACCTCCCGAACAGGTGGTAACCCTGACAATTCCTCGGGAAAAACATCTGGATACTCACAAACCACTGATACTGATTCAAGCTTCTTTTCTGATTCTTTACTATCAATTACGCACGCAAGATACGTCTCACACCCCTTTCTTACATATTTTTGAGCCGACATCGAGGATATTATCATTGTTGACAATCCGTTCAAATCAGTAGACTCAACTCGGATTACCTCATTATTTGTACATCTCAAATCAACGGTCTTACTTTTGCAATTCACTACTGCATCATGTACAGTCAACCAATCCATACCGAGGATAACATCAATTTCATCAAACGGTAAAAGCATCAAATCAGCCGGAAAACAGGAATCTCAGATTTTTAAGGGGCATTTCTTACACACCTTATCGACAAGCACATATTGACCCAAGGGATTTGACACTCTAATAACGAACTCAGTAGACTCAACAGGTAAAGTCTTACTGGATGCTAAAGTCTCACATACATAAGAATGGGTAGAACCAAGGTCAATCAAAGCAATGACATCAGTATCAAAGAGAGTGAAAGTACCAGTAATAACATCAGGTGAAGAAGCATCCTCGCGTACACGTATAGCATAAGCTCTAGCAGGAGCACGAGCCTCGGATCTGGTTGTAGCATCTTTAGACCCTCTCTGACCGCCACTAGCATTTCCCGTATTCCTAAGTGGTCTACCTCATACTGTAGTACTCGGTTTCCCATTCTGATTCATATTCTGTTCAGACAATCTTGGGCAGTCCTTAATAAAGTGGTTGGTTGATCCGCATTTATAACAGGAGCGGTCATGAAATCTACAACTCCCCGAATGCCATTTACCACAATACTTGCACTCTGTCCTGTCCCGACGATCATTTCCAACACTGGCAACTGAAGTGGCTCGTGTACTCACAGGGGGTCGATCGTGGTCTCGCCTGGAAAAACCCGAAGTATTCTTTGATCGGCCTGAATCATCTCGAAATTTCTTCGATGATTGCTGAAAAGACTTTCCTGAAGATCTTTTACGAAATTCTCCAGCTTCGACATTAGCTTTCTTTTTTTCTTTACTAAGTTCTTCGGCTTTGCAAGCTCGCTCGATAAGTACTACTCTCGTATTTCTAGAATGCCTACCAACATCTTTATATCTTCATTTAGCCCATCTTCAAAACGTTTACACATAATAGCTTCAGACGATATACATTCCCGAGCATATCTACTAAGTCTGACAAACTTCCGTTCATAATCAGTAACTGACAGGGAACCCTATTTAAGCTCAAGAAATTCTTTTCGTTTCTGATCAATGAACCTCTGACTGATATATTTTTTTCGGAATTCAGTTTGGAAGAACTCCCACGTCACCCGTTCTCTGGGTACAACAGAAACCAAGGTGTTCCACCAATAGTAAGCAGAATCACGTAGCAAGGATATAGCACATTTCAGGCATTCCTCGGGTGTGCAAGATAGTTCATCAAGTACTCGAATAGTGTTGTCCAACCAAAATTCAGCTTGCTCGGCATCATCACTATCAGTAGCTTTAAATTCAGTAGCCCCGTGTTTTCTGATTCTGTCAATCGGAGGCTTATTTAACCTCGTCTGATCACTTACCGGAGGTATTGTAGGTGCAGGGGGCGTATTATTCGGAAGTGGGGGTTATGGAACAGTCGTATTAGTTCGAATGTATTGGTTGAACCAATCATTCAATACACTATAGAAAGCCTGTCTAGCCTCATCATTCTGATTGCTTGCAACAGGTTGAGAATCCATCGGCGCTGTCCCATGCGCGGGAGCAGGCGCTACACTCTCAACATCATCAGCTACCGCTCGATTGGGATCAGGATCCATTACTATATGAAAACACATTTTTAACTGTCAGAATTCATCATACTATCACATTAATACTATATGGCATGTATAGCTAGACTCAAACACTCTATGTTAGTTCTAGAATCGACTAAACCGTAGCTCTGATACCAATAAAATGTAACGCCCCTAGCCCGAGTTCGATCGCCGGTTTAGGCTATGATGTATTACTGAGCCAAACAATTAAATTTTTTTTTGTCCATATAATCAATCAACAAAGACAGAAATTAAGCTGAGTACATACTTATCTTTAAGTTATATAAATGCCATTTTCATATGGTTAAAATATTTACAATACAAAACATAACCGTCACCGGCCTAACCTATACATGCCATACCTAGGCCAAAATATAACTGTACCAAAAAGATCGATAGTATGATGAACTACTGATGATCCCCGAGTCGGTGGCCAAAATTGACAATCTATAAAACAAAGAAATAAAATAAAACAGAGTAAGCTTTCGAGGCTTAGTAAGTTTTAAGTGTTTCAAACAATTAAAACATATCATTTAAAATCTAACATTAAGTATCACAAGAACCCAAATTTAATTTGTAAATTACTTGGCCAAAAACTCACAAGTACATTAATTATAACCTATTGGCCGAGTATATATATACATGAATACACAAGAAAATTCTCAATACATATTTCACTATACTATATGGTTCATAAAATTTCTTTAAGACACATGCTTTTACAATGACATACATTAACCAAATAAGTCATTCTCTTATTCATAAATACGGTATTCATTCACATACATATACACACATTCACATATATATATACCATTCTTTGATACTATTAATTCGTTTTGAAGTCAATTCACTTATGAGTACGTAATACGTACCTTAGCAGGTATAACATATATAATACTTACTCGCACGGATATTCAATATCGTAATCATACTTAACTTACTGACACCGGTCCTATCAAGTCTTAGGACTCGAAACACATATCTAGCACAACCTGCAGGTTTTTAACCCGGATGTCATTCCAGCATGAAGCCTGCGGGTCTTTAAGCCCGGATACAATTCCAGCACGAAGTCTGCGGGTCTTTAAGCCCGGATACAATTCCACATCAAATAACATGTCTTTTTTTTAATCGTATTCTAACACATTTTATAGAACATTTCACATTATTAGTAGCCATTGGCTACATTCGGACATGAGCTTCTTATGAACACCATTATTTCATTTCAGCTTAAAATCATGCATGAATATCACACGTACCTTTCATCAATCAAGCTTAACCCTAATTTACCATTCAACTATAGGTCATACACTTAGATTATTTACCATTCAACTTAATTTAAATAGAACCAAAAAGATCAAAATTCATGTAGTATATATATATCAAGGCATTATAAATTTTATACTAAAGGCGATTACTCAAAACTTACCTTGTATCTTTCTGAACAAATTTCGGGTTGGCTATTCCGCGACTTTAGCTTTTCCCTTATCCGAGGTTGCCCCTCTATGCTCTTGAGCTTTAATTCAATAAATTTTAAACTAATCATTAATCAATTATTCAAGTATTACTTTCAGAATATAATACATATATATTCGACTTTCACACATACAGATTATAGTAAGCTTATAAGAAATCAATAAGCAATTCATTAGCAAAATTTTTCTTTTATCAATGTTTACTATATAATCACAATTTCACTATAAGCTGAATTCCTGAGCAACAGTCATTAAATTACTTATAACTGGAGCTACGAAACTCCAAATCAATTTCCGTAAATTTTCCTTGAAAATAGACCCATTTATATTTTATCCATAAATTTTGATAATTTTTAGTCTAGCCAATCAATACCAGATTTTTCCTAAAGTTTCCTTCATTTCACTGTTTGACAAATTTGACCATTCTTCACTACGAAATAAATTTCTCATTGTACAGAAATCAAAATATGTTTTCGTTTATTTCATTTGAAACTAGACTCACTAAGGAGTCTAAGAATATAAAATTTATTCTATGACCATTTTTATACATTTTATAATGATTTTATAAAAACAGAACAGGGGATCTAGAAGTCATTTTGACTCTGTCCCACATTACTTCAAATATTTCATGATCGGTAATTCTTTTACTTTTACGGTTTCTATTATAGAAAACTAGACTCATCAAGCTTTAATTACATAATTTATTCAGCTTCTAATTCAACTCCTAAAATTTATGGTGATTTTCGAAAATCACCTTACTGCTGCTGTCCCAAGTAGATTATTACCAATTCACTCTTTCACACATTCTTTACATACATATTATTTAAGCATGTATCTCACCAATCAATTTCATTATATATATATCTATAAATTTACTTATACATAATATCAATACCACATTGTGCTCAAATCACTTTTCAAGTTCAATTTCACCAAGCTTCAACCTAACTTAACCTATAATAGTTCATAACACATTTAAAGCACATACCTTACTAAATTTTATCATAGTCCACAATCAGCCATAGTACATTCGGCCATAGCATAGACACAAATACATTTAACTTGATTTCTTCATGAAAAATTAAGGCTATAACCGAATAGTCTTTAACCATTTAAACTACAAAACAAAATTTCTAACTTCAATTTTACAAGCTTATATCATAAGAGTTTCTCCATTAAAATTTTCAATGTATAATCGGCTATAACACAAACACTTAATCTTTACAATTACAAATTCAAAAACTTAACATACTTTTATAATCTCAACCAAATAGAGTACTTTTATTGATTCACAACAAAACATCAACATAACATTTCTAAATGAAAAATCCTCTCATGACCGATTGCTCCTATAGCTACCAAAATGAAAATTTGCACATGGGTTATGGAGGAATTAAGAAACTATCCTAAAACACACAAGAAATTTCTATCAAAACACTTCAAACATACCTTAATCAAGGCTAGGAAGGGGTAGCCGAATGTTTGCTTTCCCCTCTTGTCTTCTTGAAATTTTCGGCCAAAGAAATCAAAGGATGAACCAACTTTGGTTTCTCCTCCCCACTAAGCCATTATTCTTTTATTTTTATTCTTTAATTCATTTAGTTTAAATTAATGTTAATATAATATACATATAATATATATGAATCAACTACATGGCCGGCCACTAAAGAAAAATGGATAATTTGACATGCAAGTCCATTTTTTTTTAACATGCATTAGTAGACCATATTTAAAATTACCTATCACATTTCACAATTGTCTCACATAAGTCCTATTTAATAAATTTTACATACAATTGACAAAATTAAAGCAAGAAACTTTCACACATGCAGGTTCACATACAATAAGCATAAGATATAACGGTTAATTATTTTTGTGACTCGGTTTTGTGGTCCCGAAACCACTTTCCGACTAGGGTCAAAAATAGGGCTGTCACAGGTACCCCTGAATATGAGTTGAAAGATTATAGTTTTGTACACTTCGAGTGTACTACATGTGTATCTATCGATATTTCAAATAATTTTAACGGGCAAAGTTCTAACATGGTTAAACTGAGCCTAAGATGAGCCTAAAATGATTTGTCATGGAAATGCACATGTTAAATGGAAATATGATACGAAAAGCATATGTATATGAAAGTTATTACATGATGAGCTCATCCTTGATTCTTGATATTCACATGTAATACACGACTAACAAGTTTCTTGAGATTATATGTGTTTAGGCAAATTGTCAAATTTCTTTGGATGAATTTTGTATGCTTATCTTAAATGAAAATGAGTGGTAAGTTAATTTTCTATTATAAGAACTTACTAAACATAATATACTTACTCTGTTTTACTTCTTCTGTTTTATAGCACTTGGAAGCTCGTGAAGGTTGGAACTTGGTTGGAGACACATCACACTATCCCTTGGACTTCTCGGTATATAAAGCAAACTAACTTTTGGTATAATGGCTTGTATAAGCTAAGTTAAGCATAAAAAAGAAATATTTTGGTTGGAACTAGCCATTAGAATGGCTTGTAATAGTTATATTTTGAAGTAAAAGTATATATATTTGTGTGTAGCTTTATCATACTTGGTATGTGTTTGAAATGGTTAAGTGATGCAAAGTATATCGTTATATTGATGGTTAAATTGAGTTAGTACATTAAGTCCAATATGCATATAGGTGATATTATTTCATACTTAATACATGAATTTGGCTTGCTTTGAATGGTCTGAATTGGTTGGTGAACATGTTTAAGTGTTTTTGTAGGTGGAAGGCAATTTGGGTGAGAAATAAGGCTTGGAAATGGCCTTATTTTTTCCACACGGGCAGAGACACGGGCATGTGTCTCAGTCGTGTATGACACACAGCCATTCGCATGGGCGTGTGGTTTGGCCCTGTGTCTCCTGCATCTTAAAATTTGAGAAACAAGATACTTTGAATTGATCACACGGGCAGAGACATGGGCGTGTGTCTCAGTTGTGTGTGTCACACGACTTAGCACATGGACGTGTGATTGGCCGTGCGACCCTTGCACCTAATTTTCAAAAATTGAATTGTCCATACGGCCTGCCTTATGGGTGTGTGGCTGATCGTGTGACCCATGTAATGCTCTTACCTATATATTTTTGTTTCTATAAATTCTGACACAACTGAGTATTTGCTTCAGTAGCTAAGTGTTTTGAGAGTGTGTGTGAGGTCTTAGGTTGAAGTCCCACTTCTGCCAAATTTGGTTATTTATAACCCAAGCCTTTACCATTATGAAGTGGGCTTATATTAAATTGCATGTAATTCCATATCAGAATGAGCCTGCTGGTTCGAGTGGTAAGGGAGCTGGTGTCGTAGAGGTTCTGTGTTTGCATCCTGCATGAGAGTGGGTATTGTTTTGTCTCTGTCAGCTGATAGAGTCTCGGTGGAGTGGGAGTCTATGGAGGTTGTGAGATAGTGGGATAGTGAGAAAAACAAGGAATTTGAAATCTTTTATTTTATTTTACATTATCTTTATTTTTGTTTTCTTTTTCTCTCTCACTTCCCAAAATCCCCAAAATTTTGAGGTCAAATTTTTGTTCCTCTATTTTTATGTCAAGTCCTCTTCTCTTGCTTTCCTCCTTTTCGTTTACCTATTAATCTTGTGTTTTCGGCTTTTGGTTTGCGTACATTGTGGTAAGTGGGTTAATTTTTTTCTCAAGCTAAAAGAGAGTTTCTGTTTAGTTCCGTTCTAAGTTAATGCTTTGTTTTCGATAGTCTAATTGCTGGGTTTTGGCAGCAATGAATCGTGAAGAACAGGGCTCTCCTCTTGCTGAATCATAGTCGAAAAAGTTCAGAGTGTTGGGGTAAGTGATGATTTTGTGAATTGAACAGTTGTCGGTTTCTTGAGTTCTGATCAATCATGAATTAAGACTAAAATTGTGTGTTGGATGTCGTTTTTAGTTTTTGGTGGGTTCGAGATAGTTTTCGTATCAAATTGTTATCAGGTGTGTACCCGAAACATAGAAAATAAGGCTTCGAAAAAAGCCAAAAAATGATTCTGTCGACGCCACATCGGCCTATGTGGATGGCCGTGTGTGAGACACGGCTGTGTGGTTGATGAAGGTATGGCCGTGTGCAGCATACGGCCGTATGGTGACTTGAGTGTGGCCGTGTAGGCCACACGAGTTAGGCCAAGTTGGGTGTGTACGCCACACGGGCAAGGCCAGATTGGGCTTGTGGGCCACACGGACATGTGGGCCCACACCCGCATGTAGGCCCATAATTCTGAAAATTTCCCTAAGGTCGCACAGGTCGCTCCAATCGACTGTGGGCCTATTGTAGGGTCAGTAAGGGGTAATTAAACCCTGATTTGCGTGTTATGATATTCTGATAGACTGTTTTGAGTAGGATACTAGATGTATGCCTGACTATACTAATTTATGTATATCCATTATTTGTATAAAGCATGTTGAGCATGTTTAATTTATTATATCTGTATTTGAATATCTGTATCTGTTATTGGGGTGAGATTTGTATATGAGGAGGAAGTATTATGTTCGGTATTAATCGTCTTTATTTTGGCAGCTTAGCTGCATATTATCTGATATGTGTCTTAATGGCACAAAGTGGTATGTAGGGATAGGTGGGTGTTTTTAACCCCACATGGTGTGATGGGATGGTCGGAGTTGGTGTGCAGAGGATGGGGGTAGGATTCCGCATATCTGAAACTAAATCTTTTATCTGAATCTAAATCTATATCTGTATCTGACTGTGCATATAATTCTGTATGTTTGCGTGCTTAATTCTGTTGAGTTACACACTAAGTTTTCATAAACTCACATCTTTTGTCTATTTTGTCAGGTAATCCACAGACTTAGGCGGATCGGTGCAACAGTGGCTCAAGGGTGACCACTCAACTGTAAATGGTTTAAAATTTGCAATTTATGGTTTCATATATGTTTTTGGTAATCATTTTGGGAGTCTGTAATTTTTGGGACTTTTCGGACTTTTGTTTCGGGTTTTAAACTGTTGGTACTGATTTGCTAATTTTCTGCATGCTTGATAAATTGTTTTATGAAATTGACAGTTTTTATGCAAAAAGAGGTTTTCCTAAAAATAATAAATCGGATTTCTAAAATGTGGCGAAACTATTAAAATTCCAATTAAATAAGTGTTTTGACAAAATTAATTAATTAAATAACGTTATTAGTTTATTCGTGAATGAACTCGTGGTATTAAACTTGAATGATTTATCAAGTCAGCGCTGTTTTTAAAACCCATTCTTTGTAGTATCACCAGATTCGGCCATAACGTCTAGGCCGAGTTTGGGGTGTTACAACCTAAGTTAGAGAATTACACGGGCATGGACATGGGCTGGGACACAGCCGTGTGCCTCACATCGAATGTCCGCATGGCTTGGGACACAGCTCACACGGCCTAGCCAATGGGCGTGTGTCCCCTGCACCTAAGAAAAATTTTGAGATTTTGCAAAAAATTCTCTGAGTTCCTAATTTAGTCCCGACTTGTTTGTAAAGCATAAATTGGGTCTCGAGGGCCTATTCAAGGGGCATTATGATTGAATATGTTTTATTTCGGTTATGAATAGTAAATGATATGTGTAAACTATTTTTAAATCTATAAACTTCGGTAATGCTCTGTAACCCTATTCCAGTGATGGATATGGGTTAGGGGTGTTACAATATGGGTTAAGATATGGTATGTTTTGAGATGGAAGTGAACTAGATGTTTATGAACGAAATATGGTCAAGTGTATGTATATGTTTAGGTAAATTTGCATGGTTGCATTTGAGGTGCCCTATATACATATTGGTTGAATGAATTTGGTCTTTTGAATTGGTCATTTTATGTATGTTTTGGCAAGGTTTTGATGCTTTGGTCATGTGCACAAACATGCTTTTAGGTACATAATTGATTTGGGGATGGAAATGGCTTGATTTTGGCCAATTTCATGTCCATATAGCCTGAGACACAGGCGTGTGACTCAGCCATGTGTGACACACGGCCAGGCGATATGGCTGTGTATCGCCTATAGGTTTTAAGGTATGCAAGTTAGGCTGTTACATGGCCTAGCACACAGCTTGGGACATGGGCGTGTGGAGCCATTTCGAGAGTTACATGGCCGAATGACCCAACTTAGAGAGTTACAGGGGCACGGACACTGGCTGGGCCACGGTCGTGTGTCCCTATTTTGAAAATTACACGGCCTGAGATACGGGTGTGTGTCTCAATCGTGTGAGTCACACGGCCGTGTGACCCCTGCAGTTTAATTTTTTTCAACTTTTTCCTAAATGTTCCAAATGTTTCCAACTTAATCCCGAATTATTTCTAAAGTATTTTCGAAGGCTCAATTAAGGGACGATATACATGTAATGAATGATTTATGTTAATGTATGAGATGTATGTTTTAAAGTTACGTTTTTATGGTAATGCTCTGTAATCTTATTCCGGTGAAGGATACAGGTTAGAGATGTTACATTTAGTGGTATCAAAGCTACGGTTTAGTCGGTTCTTGGACTAACGTAGCATGTATGAGTCTAGAAATACATGTCATTATATAACTTGTGATAGTGCGATAACTCCTAACTCAAATTGAATTATGTTTTCATATAGATAAAATGTCATCCAACCGAGCTGATTCCCATGAAGTAGAAAGTAGCGCGCAAGCCTTCGTTTAAGAAGCAACGTCCAGTGGAAGTAGGCTTGTATCTGAGAGCTGAGGAGGAGAGGCTAAGGAAGTATTCTTTCAAATGATGAACGAATGGTTCACCAAGTTCGTGCAAACGAATCCAATGGCTCAAAGTTTTAATTCAATTCTTAATGTCTTTTTCGATGTGGGATTTAATTAATAAATGTTTTATGTTAACCAACACTTGTACTCGAAATTGTAGTTATTCAGTCACTGGTATGATACGAATTTTGAAACATGAGATGACAAGTTGTTATTTCGATAATCCAGGAGGGGTATAGGCGTTAACATATCCCCCAGCGAGAATACCAAATATTCAAAATGATTTTTATGAAAACCTTGATGTGAATTCGCTGAATTATGAGGATATTTGCCAATTTCTAACAAAAGGGAAAGGCCAATGGGAGCTTAAATTTGCCAGTAATACTCCCGTAAGTTTCCAAGAATCGATAATAATAGCAAATGCTAAAATGTGGATGCACTTTCTTTATGTTAAATTAATCTCAACGCAGAATTTTTCATTATTTACCTTCCATTTTCTCTCTCAAAAATCACGAAACCCTTGCTGAAATATGGTTAAAATGGTGGAGGGAATGAGTTTGGAAGGTAGTTTTTCAAGCGATTTTAAGGAAAATGACAAAGGAGTTGAGAGAAGAAGACGGAAGCCTCCATGGGGGTGTGGCCGACTGTCAAAGCTGGAAATGGAGTTGGTTCCCATCTTTTCTTTCTTTTTAAAAACACCAACAAATGGGGCAAAAGCCCAAGTCCAAAGTTAAGTCTAAAATACAACAAGTCTTAGCTCAATTCTTTATTACGATAGCTAAACGACCCACAATAATTTTTGAGTATCAAATATTTCATTGAATAAAATTTCAATCATAAATTTGTCAAAATTCGTCAAAATTCGTCAAAATGTCCTTTCATGACAAAAGCCTCATTTTGACTCTTTGTACAATTTCTTAATTGTGGATGATTAGAATTACAATTTTACCCTTTTTAATAAAATTAGAAAATTTACAATTTAATCTCTCAACTTCTCAACCTTTCCAATTTTACCCCAAAATTGACTTTTACCATACCAATTAATATTTCAATTTATTCTCATGTCAAATAGTCAATAAGAATTCTTAGTTCCCTTTTTAGTCTAATTTATATTTTAGTCCTCGAATTTTTCAAAATATGATTTAATCTTTTATCAGTTCTAAAATCCCTTTTATAATGTACCTTCTCAAATATCAACTTTGCTTCTTTAATATTTCTTTATCCGACTCATTGTCTAGATTTTCTCACCGATTCACTATATTTGCTACCAGTATAATACTAAATATCTAGTCGAAATTTTTGGATGTTAACTTGAATTTTCGGCCCCTTAATTTAAAGTTTTAGTACATTGCTTTTAAGTATCAAAACAACTAATTCACTAGCTCAATTTTGGCTCCAATCGTAAAAGGTATCACCACTTCCCTCAATCTTTTCGGAACAACTAAATTAGTGAGCAAAGATTAATTAATTATTTATTTCCATTTTTTTTTGTTTTGATTATTTATTTATCACTGAACTTTTAAAAAGATTATAGTTTTATTTTAAATTAAATAATTTAATTAATTCATCTCAAATTTAATACATTTAACATAATTTTGCATAAAAATTAACTAAAAAATAAATTAAAAGAAGACAATGAAGTAAAATTAATTATAGACAATGAAACATATGTCTGATACAAATTCAACTTTCCAAGCAAATCATATGCTGAGCGGCCTTCTTGTCGTTGCTTGTAAGAAAATGTTTTGAGAAAGAAAAATTGTGAGAGGACACGAATAGCCTCGTCCCCCGCACAATTTCTATGCAAATGCCCACTTATATAAAATTTATTAGAATCACCAGTGCACTTTCCAACAACGAGCAAAACCTATACCAAAAACTGCAATACCTGTCATAGCTAAGAAGAACATGACAAGCATCCTAGAATTCAACTCCACAGCAATGGTTTAGGCATTGGTCATCTTAATATATAAATTATTTTGGTAAACTATATAATATGTGAATTTTATTCACTTATTTCATCATATACTAGTATTTTGTGTGGCTAGAGAAATCCAGCAGTGTCTATTAATGTCCCAACTGACGTGATCACCGGCATACTTAGTCGGCTTCCGGTGAAGAACCTCGTACGCTTCAAATGTGTGTCAAAGCCGTGGAATTCCCTCATAGATGGTTCTTATCTTTCCAATCTCCAGCTCCGTCGCTCCTTCACAAGCAACGCCAATATCAAGCTCCTTCTTGACATTTATTCAGAATTTGATGAATATAAAGCCTATTCAGTCGACTTTGACTCACTAGACAACTTGGAGGAACTACCTCGGCCTCTTTCAACTACAAGTTTCGGAGTTTCTTCCAGAATTTTTGGTTCTTGCAATGGTTTACTTGCGATATCCCATGATGAAGCAGGCATTGCTTTGTGGAATCCATCAACGAAAGAATGCCATTATCCCCCGAAATTAACAATTGGGGATATGTATGATGAAATTATTCTTGGATTTGGTTACGATGTCATCAACAAGGACTATAAGGTGGTGCAGATGCTATCATCTGGGAAGTTAGTTATGATCTACAGCCTGAAAGCTAATTCATGGAAGAGGATCAAGGACTGCCCTTATGAAATTACTTTCCATGTGTCACAAGACGGTTCCGTGCATTGGGTAGGCGTTGGAAACGACAAAGATGATGATGCAAGAGTGAATGATGATGCAAGAGTGATCTTCGGTCTTGATCTTGGGATCGAGGAGTTTCACCAACTCCCTGGGCCTGAATCCGACATTAGTTACAAAAACTTTGGTTATAGGAGTGTTGGGCTATTGGGAGGAAGCTTGTGTGTTTTCCGAGTTATTTATCACCGAGACAATATCGTTTTGTGGGTGATGAAGGAATATGGAGTTATGGAGTCGTGGACAGAAGATTTTTATGTATCCCGTGATGAATGTTGGCAGTGGTGTACGTATTATACCAGAGCTATATCATATTCTAGGAGGGGTGATCGAGTATTGCTAGAAGATGGGGGGCGCCCACGTCAGCCTGCGTGGTTCAATCTGGACAAACGAACAAGGGAGGTAGTTGATATACCAGGAGCACCCAAACACTTCAATGCAATTATTTATGTCGAAAGCCTTGCTTCTGCTCGGCCAGGTAATCATTGATGTAACGAAATGGATGCCAAATCTTGTCTTATACTTTAAGAATCGCCCAATGGCATCAATATTTTCGACTTTCTCGACTTTTTTTTTTTTTTTTGCGCTTGAGTAATTGTTGTTGGCAATAAAAACTAAAGAAAAGGTTGAAGAAATCGTATAAACTATTAGAATTGGTGCATGCTGACGTGAAAAACAAAGATGCATAGGTCACTCTTCCATCAGCTTCCTTTTTCCGTTTGGTAGTCACGTTGGTAATGTTATATAATCATTTTAATCTAATATAACCAAAGAATAATTTTAAAAAATTGGTGTAATTCTTTTCGAGGTTAAACTCTGCATGTATTATAGGTAAGCAATTATACTTTAATTTAGTTATTTTTAATCTCTCTATTTTTAGAATTTTAAAATTTTAGTCATGATTAAACAGTATTTATTAAATTTATTAAGTTCTATTGTTTGCAAATTGATGCGGCAAATATATTAATGCATGTGTAATGTCATGTTAGTTTGTTATTTTCATATTATCATTAAAAAATAGTTAATAAATTTAACGACTATAATTTGCATTAAAATTAAAAATTTAAAAGTCAAAAAATATATAAACTAAGAATGATTCAGTTGGAGAAAATAGGCTAAATCTATAATTTTATGCATAATGCGAGACTAATAATAAATTTATCCAAACAAATTTAATTTTTATCATTAATTTAAGACTAAAATTTCAAAAATAAAAAAATACAGTGATAAATTAATCAAATTAAAGTACAAGTATTAAATCTATAATTTACGCAAAATATAAAGCCTAGTAATAGAATTTAACCTTCTTTTGCATGTTTTGGTTGTAAGATAGATTATTATGGCAATAGTTAATTTATTAATTAAAAAAACATAATTTAAGATTGTAAAAATATATATAATTTAAGGACCTATGAAATTTAGTAGAGTTATAAAAAAGAAAAAAAAAATCATTTTCCATAAATCTAATAATGATGGTTTAAAATAATAGTTGACTTTTAAAAATATTATTTTTTGGACTTAAGGAGGTGTTTTTGATAATTGAATTTAGATGTTACACAGTGGCATATTTGAAAAACTACTGCAATTATGGGTTTCATTATATCACTATGCACGCTTTCGAATAGTACTAGCCATTGTTCTGGAAATTTTGCAGCATTACATCTTTTATAAATTGAGGTATCCTCCTTTCCATGTCTTGTCTTAAATTTATTTGTCTATTCATCTCTGTACTTACTTTAAAAACATAAGTTATCAATATCATACTTAATTCGACTTGAACTCACTTTAGTCCAACCATAAAGACGTCTAGTCGGCTGCCACAATCTAATAAAACTAAACTAAACTAATAGTCCCTAAACATTGTTCAAAATTGTGTTTTGATCTCTCAACTTTCAAAAGTTATGCAATCGTCTCTAACTTTATAGAATTGTTATATTTTGGTCACTTGTTCGTTAGCTTTTGTTACCCCTTCAGCATAATGATTATGTGGCAGACTAACTCAAAAGGTTATGTTAGCTCGAATAATCAAATTGAAATCACCAAGAGGGGGGTGAATTGGTTTTTAAAAATATGTGGACGCTAGAAAGAAAAGATAGAACAAATGAACGCAAAGATTTAGAGTGCTTCGGCCCCGATTGCCTACTCCACTACCTTAACTTTCTACTACTAAGGAATTTCCCAAATTCACTAATTTGACTAACCTTCCAAGATAAGGTTTAACCTTACAACTCCCTTAAAGTTTTTACCTAAACACTACAGCAAAACAGGTTTTTAGCGGCGTTTTTTGGGCCTATAGCGGCGCTAATAAGCGCCACTAAAACTATTTGCGGCGCTTTTACAAACGCCGCAAAAACTGCCGCTAAAGACGACGCCGCTAACATTTTGTGGCATTTATGAAAAGAAACACCGCTAAAAGTCATGACCTTTAGCGGCGCTTATCCCACAAACGCCGCTAAAGGTCATGACCTAGGCGCTTTCCCACAAACTCCGCTAAATGTCATGACCTTTAGCGACGCTTTTTCCATAAACGCCGCTAAAGGTCATGACTTTTAGCAACGCTTTTCTTACAAACGCTGCTAAAAATTATGACCTTTTAAAAAATTATTTTATTTTAATTAAATAATATTTATTTTTATGTTAAATATTATATTATGTTTAATTTTTGAAATTTGAAATCTAAACTATATACTTTTAAGGATAAATAAAAAATATTAATTAAATTAAATTTTCTATTAAAATTTAAATTTCAAAACTAAATATAAAAACTAATGAATTTAAATTTAATACATAAACATTGATTCAATATGTAATTTAATACATAAAAAATAACACACACAAACACACAAAGTATTACAATTTCTAAAACAAAATTCATCCTCATGAGAAAAGAATGCCAATTCATCATCACCTCTCATTAATCAAAGGAAAAAAATCAAAAAAAAAAAAAGAAACAATATACAACAGAAGGCTGGTTCAAGCTTATGTGAAGCCAAAGTATTGCCATGCCTGCATATAACTTAGAGAAGTCCTTTGATGCTTTCAATTCAACCGCCAGAAAATCCTAAACACCGAAACAGAAAGCCAAAGTATGCACCTGTAAGCCAAAGTCAGGCCAATAAGGAAATCACTTATACGACCCTCAAAGCCACATATGTCAAAGAACATTATCTGATCTCTTTGAATTATGATATGGAAAGATAAATTTTTAATAATGCCACCATAATGTAAGAATTAGAATTTGTTTCGACAAAAGTCATTGTTCATGTTATTAATCATGTGCCTTTGCATGTACATGCGTTGCATCTAAAACCTACATAGTTTAAATAAAAAATATCACCAAATCCATGGCCTATCCTTAAACAATCTATTATTTAGATATGTAAACAAGTCAAACAGAAAGCAGCTCATGGCAAAGCATTTTCCTAATCCACTATGTTAGTTGTTTTTATCTTTATTTCTTCCCCGAGTTCAATTTTAAACCTCAAAATATCTAAATATATTGATGCTCAGAATGCTTAATATTGCGGACAACCAACACAATAGTCTAAAACTGGTTTATCTACTATGAAAAAAATACTAAATTGTAAGTTACATAGAGAACAATTTCAATTATTTTCACTTCAAAAAGCACCAAAAGAGTTGAACAACCTGCCTAAATTTCATCTGTTAAGGTGGAAAACTTCAGTTACACAAAAGCCTCTCTCAGCCTTTTTGAAATAAATAACTAGCAACTACTATGAATCTTATAGCAAAAATATATATAAGAACAAGTATCTTACCTCTGCAACAAAAGGCCATAATTTGCTCAATTGCTTGTTCAACCATTTTGCCTAAAAGGACAACATAGTGTAAGACAGTAAGCAACTACACTGCATAAAATCTTAACACCAAAATGGAAACACCTTTTTCTACACCTAACACATGCAAATGTATCTAGTCTTTGAGATGCATATTTTATGCCTTGTCGCATAATGCTCTGACCTAAACAAGATAACACGAAAACAGAGTTACAACCAATTATAACCCAGATGAAACAGGGAAGAAAAACGAGGACTTCTATTGATCAACCTGAGAACAAAACAATACAAGTAAAACGTAGAAAAGTCTTGCAAATACACCAAGTTCTTTCGAAATCAACTACATCAAATAAATCAAAAGAATATATAAATGTTTTAAATGGAAGAGAGAAAAAAGCTGATTTTTTTTCATTAATTATAACTAAAAGTTCACACGGCGATAGAAGCTAATGCTATTGGAATAATATCTTAAAACAAATGTAATATAATAAAATTTGCTATTCAAGTGATGGAAATTAACTAATTAGATCTGCTATTCAAGTGATGGAAATTAACCTCGCGAACAAAATGACCTTGCCTGAGAAGTGCAGGATCTAACAAATCTCTACAATTTGTAGCAGCCGAAAATATAACACCTTTGCCAGTATCAAACCCATCAAGCTCTATTAGTAGCTGATTCAAAGTAGTTTCCCGCTCCTGAGTCGCTGCATTATTATACATGTGGTCTGTTGTTTCCTTGAAAATCCCCTGACGTCTGATCAGATAGAAAGAAAGAGAGAAAATCATTTACATATGATCTTAAAGACAGCTATGTTTTTCTCCTCTCCACTAAATTCATCTATAGTTATCTTCCTACTCATAATTGCAATGATAATTGGCCTGTAAAAGGTACCGAATGTAGCCCATTCTCAGTGTCTTATAAAATACCATAAAAGATAACCAAGGCAACTATATTTCCATTTCCAATCACTTGATTTAAATCAGATGCAAAATATCAATCATGAAACTTTTAGCACCAAAAAGAATCAATTAATGAGAAATTTCAGTACTTGCAAAAAGGATGCAAATTTAAGTCAAATTAAGAAAATGGCGATGCCTTTTTAACTGATCTTATTCAGCATTAAGCTTCTAGTTATCCAACAAGGTGGTTGAGATTTCAAAATAGCTGGGTTACAATATCAGACAAACCTTTTGATGAATAAAACACTATTAAAACCAGTAACAGAGAGTTGGACAAGCCGATTTGTCAATTGCTTGCCTTGATTTATACACAATTCCTAATTGAATTTTTGTTTATCATTTAGGTAGAAGGTCATGGCATTCACTCTTCCAATATATGATGTTGACAAATCAAGATTGAAGAGGACAGAAATGAGTTATAGATATGTACTTGGATCCCGAAAATAGAAATGCTTTTCTTTATTTTCCTAATAATTTACCACTATACTATTTATTATGCTATTCTTTTCTTGGATTTATATCAGAAACAAGTCTTGGGAGTTGAAATTTGTGGGGATAGCGTATGTACTCACATGCTCAGTATACCCTCAATAATTGGGTATGGTGAACAATTTAACTACACATACTAAGATCTCTGGTTTTGTCCAAATATTCACATAGACTTAGTTGGAAAAGTAGGATAAATTTGATATTAATTAGCTTACCTGCATATAAAGCAGTTCAATGGTTCCACCATTTCCAGTGGACAACATGTTTGTAACATCCACAGCTCGGCAATCACGATACCATGAAGGCCGATCTTTAAGGATTTCGGTGACCTACATGAAAAAGAAAATATATATTGATCAGTCAATTCTTCTCCAAATTTGAGCCAAGAAACGTATCTTTTCAGTAGAAAGCAAAAATGAACTTACTCTTGTAGGATCTAGTCCCACAAGTCCGCATGCACGTGCTGCCACACCACTGCAACCATGAGAAATAGCAATGATTCGAATAGAATCCGGACCAGGCTACACAGGTAAGAAAGATATTAGCAGTAGCCAGCAGGTAAAATTGGCGCAGGCATTTGGAGCTAAGATTACTATTCATCAAACAAGAAGTTTTAACAAGGTTAGCTCTTTTTCTTAACTAGCATAATGATATTGGATTACTATTTAATTCAAGTTATGTTCTACAAAGGGAGCAAAAAACAAGAGATCCATTTGAGAATATCATATGCATGTTTGAGTCCCAAGGTACAATCTACCTGGAATCTGTATGTAATGATTTAAAAGAAAGATAACAGCATGCTATTACCTAACAATTGGTTCTCCAGTTTTATCTTTATCAGTATTAATTCATTATTAAAAAAAATCTGTAGATTAAAAAATTTTAAAGGTAAAAAGAAAAAGAAAATCCAACTCATATGGGAAACAGGGAAATATTAGTAACCAATAGAAAAATGAGAAAGTGGGGTTGTCCTCGATATTGACATAACAAATATGGGTTAGGATGTTGTTTAGAAGATTAGCAAGATTTTATGCTTTGTTATATAAATAAGAATTTATCGATAATGACAATGAATAATGGACTACATTAATATAGTTTAATAGTATTTTACAAAGAATAAAAGAATGATGACAGTAGAGAGAGTTACCTTCATCCCAGGCATTTGGACCCACTCGACAGCAGTTCCAGTGGCCTTTGAAAGAAACTCTGTTAAAGTTTCCTCTGCAATGTACAAAAGTATGGAATGCAAAAGCAAAAGCACATAAGGCGCACTAGCAATTATACAGCAACAAAACAAAGATTCAATTTCATAGAGAAACGAGGAATGAAAGGGACATAACAATGGGAGTGTATAACAGTGACAAAATTTCCTACTACTACTAACCCTGCAGGGCTGGCATCCCTTGGCGGATGTTGAGGAGTCAAATGGTGTTGACCGCTCGTCACTACTGATTCACAACTTGTATCCGTGGTAGCTAAAGTCGTCTGCAACCACAACAACAACCAAAAAAAAAACCACTGCAATTAACAAAAATTCCCATATTTGAAAGCAAATCAAACACTTTCAAGTAAATGGTACAAAAAAATTATAATATGATTGTACTGTAAAGTCCTCTTCTTCTTCTTTTTTTCCTTTAAAAATATGAAACGTGAAAGGGAAGATGAAGTTCTTACATTTTGAGTCTGTTGGCGGAAATAGTTGTTTTCATAAATAAGCTGTGAAACTTGCTTTTGTAACCTATCATTCTCCTCCATCAACAGTTTATTCATAGCTGTCAACTTCCTATTCACAGCTTGGAGGCGTGATGCTTCTTTTCGTTGTTTTTCTCTACATCTGTGATTAAAAATAAACAAAAATTCAACAACCACATAAAATCATCAAAAATGGCGGAACCATTGAACTGCTTTATATGCATATAAGACTTTATACGACACAACCCCACCTTCAACGCCGCCGTCTGGTTCACTGCCATCTCTTCTATCTCAGAGTCTAACTGGAAACCAAATCAAGACTGCTGCTGGAGAGTTTCTTGATTGAAAACAGCAACGGAGGGGTGAGATGGGGGTGTTTTGAGAATATGATTTTAGGGGGAAAAATTAGGGGTTTCAGAGGGGGAAAATTTGGGAATATAACCGTGCCCTTCTGAGATGATTTATTTGTGGCATTTTTTTATAAAAACGTCGTTATTGTTAACATTTTGTAGCGTTTTTCATAAAAATGCCGGTAAAAAATTATTTTATTTTAAATAAAATGACACTGTTTTGCTCTTTTAAAAGTTTTTTTTAATTTTATTTTACTTCAAAAAAAAGTTTTTTATTTTATATGTTAAAAATTATTAGTTAAATAATTTTATAAAATATTTATTATTACTATTTTTTATAAATTAGTTTTTATAAATAAAAAATTAAGTACTCTGAAAATAAATATCGTGTATTTTAATAAGAAAACAAATAATAAATGGCTGTAATTAATTATTAAGTTAAAATTATCCAATGTAAGCAATTAATTTCTCACATATCAAATTTTTATTAAAGATTGAGACGTTAATCATAATTTTATATTATTCTTTTCCGATCTAATCTCCATTTCATTAAAGATATTTCTTCCTAACTAAAATATAACTATTTTGCTAGAATTCGATGTGGAATGATTTTTGTTTTTGTATTTCATTTTTATTTGTTATAATCTGGTCCTATCCAAAATAGATAGTTACATATCCATATCAATGATCTGTTACTTTTTATTTATTTATTTATCAATGTTGTTTTAAATCTAATATTTAAATATATCAAATGGTTTAGATTAAATATTTTTAAATATAAAAGTATTAATTGATTGTAAAAAATTTCATCATTTAACAAATCTTAAGTAAATTTTAAATCCTAAACCATTTAATATATATAAAGTTTATCTATTATCTCTTAAATAATTTAAACTATAATCATAATTTTAATATATTAAAATTAATATTAGCTTTTTTACAATTATATAAGAAATTATTTAATATATAAATTAAAAAACACTAATTAATCTAAACCCTAAATTCCTAGCCCCTAACCCCTAAACCTTAAACAATAAAACATAAACCCTTAACCCCTAAACCTTAAACCCCAACCCCCCTAAAGCTTAAACCCTAACTTTTAACCCATAAACCATAAACCATAAACCATAATCCCTAAATCCATAATACATAAACCTTACAATAGTAACTCATAAACATTAAACCCTTAACCATATATCGTAAACCCTAAAATATAATGATAATTAATTCAATATTTTAAAATTAATACTATCTCCTAAAATATAATGATAATTAATTCAATATTTTAAAATTAATACTATCTCATTTACAATTATATAAGAAAATTTTAACATACAAATTAAAAAACAATTAGTCATATACCAAAAATCTTGAAAATTATTTTAAATAATAGTATTTTAATTTTTTCCATTTTTGTGGCGTTTTAAAAAAACGCCGCTAAAGATCAGGCATTAGCAGCATTTTTTAAAAAGCGCCGCTAAAGGTGTACTTTTAGCGACGTTTCTTAAAAAAGCGCCGCTAAAGCCACTAAAATTTCAATACAAAACGATGGCGTTTTACAAAATTATTTTGCAGCGTTTTTTTTAAAATGCCACTAAAGATCAAGCATTAGCGGCGTTTTCTAAAAAGCGCCGCTAAAGGTGTACATATAGCGGCTTTTTTAAAAACGCCACTAATACTCAATCTTTAGCGACGTTTTTAGAAAGCGCCGCTAAAGCCACCAAAGGCTCAACACAAAACGACGACGTTGTGTTAATTTTTGTGCGGCACTTTCTGAAAAGCGCCGCTAATACTCAATCTTTAGCGGCGTTTTTGAAAAGCGCCGCTAATGCTCGTTCTTTAGTGGCGTTTTTCTTTCAAACGCCGCTAAAAACGCCGCTAAAAACCTGTTTTGCTGTAGTGAAACCTTAAGATAAATTATAACACCCCTTACCCATGTCCTACGCCGGAACAGGGTATGAGGCATTATCGAACTTAAACACAAACAATCATGTAAAACTGGGCCATAAAATTTCATTTAAAATAAGAATTTATTTTACGCATGCATATCATCCCTTACTTGGGTCTACGAAGCCCAAAACATAGAATGGGTAAGGTCCAGAACTAAACCGAGAACTTTAGAAAGTTTTGAGAAAACTTAGAAAATTTTTCTCATGAAACAGGGTCACACACTCGTGTGTCTTTCACACGCCCGTGTCCTCAAGCCGTGTAACTCTCTGTTTATGATGTCAGCGAATAAATTGAACCACACGGCCAAACCACACGCCCGTGTGCTAAGGCCGTGTCTCCCACACAATTGAGACACACGGTCGTGTCTCAGCTCGTGTGGCCAACGCTTAGGCTATTTTCCAAGCCTTTATGTTACCCTTAATCCTTCACATCTTTATTTCTATACTACACATTTAATTCATGGCCATGACCATTTCGATTGGTCATAAAACATTCATCATGCACATATTTCATAACACCAACCATATATGGCCAACAAGCATAATCACACCCCAAGCATTAGAACATGGCATAGATAGATAGGTTCACAAACCATAATCAATATGAGCCACACTTTATGGCCATATACAAATAACTCAATATAGGCCAATACATTTGGCTAGTCATATTAACACATATCATAAAAAAAAAGAAAAAGAAAACCCAAGTCCCTATACATGCCACTGACTTGAAGGCACTTAACATATATATATATCAATATTCCAAAGGTTATGGTTTGATAGTGTGGTGCTGCCTTCGACGATCTCCAACCTGAGCTAACCTGTCAACACTAAAAGAAAGGAAAGGAAGGGAGTAAGCTTTATAGCTTAGTAAGACCATATGAAATTAATAAGCAATTTATCAACTTGCTTCTCAAGGTAATACCATAATATTTGCACTTTTGCTTATGTTCAAGTCAAGCTATTTTCTATAGTCATAGTCACTAAATTATATATATCTGGAGCTACGGAACTCCAAATTAAGATCCGCTAATTTTACCTGAAACTAGACTCACATATATTCTTACCACAAAATTTTAAAATTTTTTTGTCTAACTAATAAGTACAGTTTATTCTTCAAGGTTACCCCTATTTTGCTGTTTCACAACTTCAACCTTTCTTTACTAAAAATTAATTATCTCACAGTACAGGATTTGAATAATGTTCTCGTCTATTTCTATTGAAAACAGACTCATTTAGAATTTATTCATATTAATTATAACCAATAATTATTTTTTTAAAAATTTTTAATGATTTTCCTAAATTGGAACAGGGGATTTCAAAATCATTTTGACTCTATCTCACTACAGTTCAAGTATCTCATAATAAGAAATTCTTGTTCTTACACCGTTTCTTATATATAAAACTAGATTCAATAAGCTTTAATTTCATATTTTACTCAGCCTCTAATTCGATTTTCAAAAATTTTGGTGGATTTTCAAATTTGGACTGCTGCTGCTGTCCAAAACTGTTTCAATACTAATTTTACCCTTTTATAATTATCTTTAAATACGCTTTTATGCCTATCAATTTCTTTTTTCATATTCATTAGGCCACAAGGTGAAGGGATAAACATATCATGTCCCAATTTAATTCGACCTAAAAGCCTCACACATAATCATCCATTAAATTTACCATATTATTATATACCATAGTTATCGACCTAATATTTACAAGGTCGTCACAAAGTCATTCTTATAGGTATAACTTACTCATTTACGTTCTTACCAAAAGTCCAATATACATCGAGCTCATCACTCCTGAATTTTTAGTACATATATGTACCCTTTCAACATGATCATAAACATAGCTTACTCATTATCATTCCTTACTAATCATACAACATAAATTGAGTACAGATTTCATGAATTTCATGTAAGTACCTGTACCACTCACAACAAGGTCATAACCTCTCTTATTCTGACATAAACCGTAAATTTCCCATTGAACCATTTGAAATACTATAGGATATTCAATAAGCCTCAAACATAGGGTAAGGTGCCAACGCCATGTCCCGGACATGTCTTGCACTGGCTCACACATCAAAGTCGATGCTATATCCCAGACATGGTCTTACACTAACTCTTATATATCGAGGCCGATGTCATGTCCCAGACATGGTCTTACACTGGCTCTTATCTATCGATGCTGATGCAATGTCCCAGACATGGTCTTACACTAGCTCTCATATCTCGAGGCTGATGCCATGTCCCAGACATGGTCTTACACTAGCTCTCATATATCCCTAGCATCATGGCATGAATATCCGATCTATTCCTACGGTTTAACCGGGAGTTTCCCGTATTAATCTCATCATGCATTATTCATAAGCATGTTACGCAAAATCATTCATTCAACACATAATAACGATAGAGTTACATTACTTACATACAACTTACTCGTTTCAATGGAATATCATATTCCATCAAATTTCTAATGTATTCAATCATCACATAAATGTTATTAATATTTGGCACCACTTTCTCATACTTAATATCATCAACAAATAATTCAATACAATCATAGCAAGATAGATTTCAAGTATATTAACAATAACATGGATAACATGCTTATTTGGTTAGACAGACTTAGCTCGAATGCAAAAACGGCTAATTATTCCCTTTTTGTCCTAAACCACACACTTTCTCGATTTAAGCCTGAATCTCAATTTTCTTGATCTAAAATAATAAAATTTACTCATTTAATCATCACATTAAATTAAGCGTTCCACAATTCATACTTTGGCAAAATGACCATTTTGCCCCTAGACATTTTGCCCCCTAGACTTTCACAAAAATTATGATTTTACCCCTAGGCTCCTAAAATGATTTTATCAAATTTCCACATTAACCAAGCCTAGCCAAACCTTTATTACTCTTATAGCAACTCAAAATTCCAATTATTTCTCACAATTCTCATCCATTTAACAAACTTTACAAAATGGTCCATATTAGGTGTTTTCATGAAAATCTTTTCACAAAAGTTGTTTATTATACAACCATGACTCAATTTATTCCATAAAGTTTTAGCTAATAACATAAATAATCTCATGGAAAAACCTTATACTTTCAATTATTTTGCAAAATAGTCCCCTCATTAGCTAGCCTATGCTACAAAGGTCCCAAAAGTACAAAAATCATCAAGAAAAGCCATCAAAATCACTTGTTTGTAAGGGATTTAAGTTTTTGAAAGTTTGGGCTCTCAAAACCCCCATTTTTGCTGCCATTTTTGGTGGATGAAGAAGAAAGATGAAAATATGACAACCTTTTTCCTTTTTGTTTTATTTTATTACCAAATAAATCACCTAATGCCCACCAAACTTTGACTTTCCAATTTCTTTATCTCTATGGACGGCCAAGCCTTTCTTAAAGGTTTATTTGCTCTTTAAAGACCCCTAATTATGGTTCTCTAGATATTTAACACATTTAGCTAGCAAAACAAAACTTTTTCCCTTTATGCGATTTAGTTTTTTTTTTCTCAATTAAGCTCACAAACACTAAAATGAATTCACCAAAATTTTCATGTGCCCATATAATCATGCTATAACACCAAAATAATATTAAAAATAATTTCTCGATCATCGAATTTGTTATCCCGAAACCATTGTTCCGGGTTGGGCTATTACAATTCTTCCCCTTAGGGAATTTATCCCCAAAAATCTTACCGGAAAAGTGGTTTTGGTATTCACATAAACTTCTCTTTCCCATAATCATCGCTAAAGAACTTTCTCTCGACTGTGCCTTTAATACTTATCTCTTTACTTTCTCATATCAGCGTTATAAGCGATTCATTGCTATACCCCACCTCGGCTGAATTTCAACCTCCATTTGAAAGTTCATATACATATTGGTCCGATCTATGCCATCATGTCACATATACACACATACTTGAATCTTTTCAAATTCGAATAATAAAACTAGCCAGTTCATCTTGGCCTTACACTCTCTATAATTTCACACAGTCCGATTGATTACCAAATCAACTCTCAGTTGCCTTTAAATTTCAAAGCCTCCTTTATCTTTCCTAAGAAATCACAATTTATAACCCGAATCTCAGTCCGATTAGTGGAGACTTGTATCCCAAGAAATCCAACAATCATATAGACATGGAATTTCATTAATCTGATGAGCGGGGATTCAGTACATACCAGCATGATTCACAGATCTCATCAAACATCTAGCAATAAATTACATCACATTTTTCCTCTTTCCAAGATAGGAATAATTCTGATATTGCCTTGAGAATAATCCTTTCTCATTTCTATTCTAATATTAGCACAGGAGAAGATAGTTCCGGTAAAACCTGATGCTCGGCTCTAACCTTATTAACAATTCAGATCTTTCTATAGTATCAAAAGCTCTAAACTATCATATTATCTTATTGTCTTAAAACACATCACAATTCATACAATAGTGCATCAATGAAAATTAAGAAGTCCCTGGCCAAGTGCAGACTAGACCAGTTCAAATGCTTCGGTTAACAATATTCTCATTTGTCCAAGTTTTGCTAACATGGAATAAGCCATTCGACTTTCATAAGACGAAAATTTTATCATACAATCATTCAGAATTCACTCATCATGCTAATTAAAGACCATTTCACTTACATTAGCTCAAATAACCAATATATCTCAATTGAAGACATTAACTTTGATTAACTTACTTGAGAAAAAGAGATCCACCATACCAATTGAAATTTTAAATTTCACCACTTATGCCTTTGCCGATGTCAAATCCTTTCATGGAAATTAGAGACATCCAAATACTAAAATCACCGCATTACCATGATCAAATCAGGAGTATAGTCACACTTGACATGATTATTGCAAGCTAAAGAACACACTTTGAACATGAGTCATAATTGACAAATTATGGAACAAAGATAACAAGAAAACCTAAAGAAATCCAGGATAGAGAAATCCCAAGATATGATACTGTATCAGAAGACCGAAAAAAAAACTCATAAGAAAATATGAAAGACCTCGATAATTCCTCAGAGAAAAAAAGTTTAGAAAAAAACCATCATTTCATCCTACTGGAATCAAAAGCAACAATTAAAAGAAACAAAATCATAGCATTATATGTATTTTCTAATAAATTCCCAACAGACAGAATATAATATAATACCAGAGAGAAGTAGAGCAAAGCAGATTATAAACCAGTCAGACCGACAATGCCTTCGTCTTACATCTCATATTTCAAATATTATTCCTCCAACTATTTCTGTCATCATAGATCCCATATTATTCTTTTCACTGAAGAATATCAATTCTAAGAAGATCACAATAATTACATTTTCTTGACCTCGTACTTGAGTAATTCGATTTACCAAAGTAAATTTCTTCTCTAACTGTGGCAGTACATAACTCAAATAATTTTTATGTCAAGCTAATACTTTTCTAGCTCTGGCTTACTTATCAACTCATTCTCAATCTCTAATCATGTTTATAGTTATTCCCCCTCTAAAACCTTTGGTTTCACACTTGAGAGTTTATTCAGCGCAAATCTCATGAAATTCCATTACAAAACACCACTCTGGTAAGGGGGTGAGGTTGTAGGGCCTCTAACTCGACTGTCATATACCTATGCATATGACACAACTTTCATCATCATAGAAGACCATCACAATCATGTCGTTCATTTCAGGAAACTTATTCTTCGTATTTGTATTTCTCAATTTTCCGATTATCTTATTCACTTAAGTTCACTGATGCACACATTGTATGAATTCTGGATAACTTTTCTCGTCACATTCACTTAATTAAACATATCAAGCACATAATATCATATGAGTGCCAACAAACATGGATGAATATACATTACAATCGAAACTTTGACCTCGCACATCATCATATGCATGTCATTACAATCATATAAATCTATCCAACAATTTAACACATTTACTCAAGCTATACGAGCTTGCCAATCAAAATCATTCAAATAATTATACATGAACATTCGTTCTATCTATATTTTTAGTAAGTTACCTAAACACATGCATTCACGCGAACAAATCAATCATATATGCTATGGGATTATCAATCAATTGTAGATAAGCTCATTATGCCATGTACACATTCTATTTCATGTTTCTCATATCACAAATATATACATATACATTTCACGAATTCTTATTCGTACCTTTCCGAGTTTCATCTCCTCCTAACTGCACTTTATTTGAATACTTTAGTATCACTATCTACGTGCTTGGGTGTGGCTTGGTTGGAGAATACCTTTGTCTAAACAAGATAGTTCTCATTCACGTCGGGAGACATCACACTATCACAAATTTGTGGCATGTATAGCTAGACTCTTACACGTGCTAGGTTAGCCCGAGAATTGACTAAACCATAGCTCTGATACCATTAAATGTAACACCCCTTACCCATGTCCTACGCCGGAACAGGGTATGAGGCATTACCGAACTTAAACACAAATAATCATGTAAAACTGGACCATAAAAATTCATTTAAAATAAGAATTTATTTTACACATGCATATCGTCCCTTACTTGGGTCTACGAAGCCTAAAACATACAATGGGAGAGTTCCGGAACTAAATCGAGAACTTTGGAAAGTTTTGGGAAAACTTAAAAAAATTTTCTCATCAAATAGGGTCACACGCCCGTGTGTCTTTGACACGTCTGTGTCCTCAGGACGTGTAACTCACTGTTTATGATGTTAGCAAATAAATTGAACCACACGACAATGCCACACGCCCGTGTGCTAAGGCTGTGTCTCCCACATAGTTGAGACACACGACCATGTCTCAGCCCGTGCGGCCAACGCTTAGGCTATTTTCCAAGCCTTTATGTTACCCTTGATCCTTCACATATTTATTTCCATATTACACATTTAATTCATGGCCATAACCATTTCGATTGGTCATAAAACATTCATCATGCACATATTTCATAACACCAACCATATATGACCAACAAGCATAATCACATCTCAAGCATTAGAACATAGCATAGATAGATAGGTTCACGAACCATAATCAATATGAGTCACACTTCATTGCCATTTACAAATAACTCAATATAGGCCAATACATTTGGCTAGTCATGTTAACACATATCATTAAAAAAAAACCAAGTCCCTATACATGCCACTCACTTGAAGGCACTTCACACACATATATATATATATCAATATTCCAAAGGTAATGGTTTGATAGTGTGGTGCTGCCTCCGATGATCTCCAGCCCCGAGCTAACCTATCAACACTAAAGAAAAGGAAAGGAAGGCAGTAAGCTTTGTATCTTAGTAAGACCGTATAAAATTAATAAGTAATTTATCAACTTGCTTCTCAAGGTAATACCATAATATTTGCACTTTTTCTTATGTTCAAGTCAAGTTGTTTTCTCAAGTCATGGTCACTAAATTATTTATATCTGAAACTACTCCAAATTAAGATTTGCTAATTTTTCCTAAAACTAGACTCACATATCTTCTTACCATAAAATTTTTAGAATTTTTGGTCCAACCAATAAGTACAGTTTATTCTTCAAAGTTACCAAGGTTTTGCTTTTTGACAGCTTCAACCTTTCTTTACTTAAAATCAATTATCTCACAGTACAGGATTCGAATAATGTTCCCATCTGTTTCTTTTGAAAATAGACTCATCAGTATTTATTCATGAATTCTAACCCATAATTATTTTTGTACAATTTTTAATGATTTTCCCAAATCAAAACATGGGATTTCGAAATCATTCTAACTCTATCTCACAACAGTTCAAATATCTCATAATATGAAGTTCTTTTTCTTACACCGTTTCTTATATATGAAACTAGACTCAATAAGATTTAATTTCATATTTTATTTAGCCTCAAATTCAATTTGCACAATTTTTGGTGGATTTTCAAAGTCAGACTGCTGCTGCTGTCTAAAACTGTTTCAATGCTAATTATACCCTTTTATAATTATCTTTAAATACGCTTTTATGCCAATAAATTTCTCTTTTCATATTCATTAGGCCACAAGGTGTAGGGATAAACATATCATGTCCCAATTTAATTCGACCTAAAAGCCTCACACATAATCATCCATTAAATTTACCACATAATTATACACCATATGTATCGACCTAATATTTACAAGGTCGTCACAAAGTCATTCTCATAGGTATGAATTACTCATTTACATTCTTACCAAAAGTCCAATATACATCGAGCTCATCACTCCTGAATTTTTAGTACATACTGTACCCTTTCAACATGATCATAAACATAGCTTACTCATTTTCATTCCTTACTAATCATACAACATAAATTGAGCACGCATTTCATGAATTTCATGTAAGTTCCTGTACCACTCACAACATGGTCATTACATCTGTTATTCCAACATAAACCATAAATTTCCTATTGAACCATTTGGACTACAGGATATTCAATAATCCTTAAGCATAGGGTAAAGTGACGACGCCATGTCCCAGACATGGTCTTACACTGGCTCACACATCAAAGTCGATGCCATGTCCCAGACATGGTCTTACATTGAATCTCGTATATCGAGGCTGATGCCATGTTCCAGACATGGTCTTACACTGGCTCTCATCTATTGATGTCGATGCCATGTCCCAAACATGGTCTTACTGTAACACCCCTATCCCGTAACCATCGCCGGAATAGGTAAGGGGCATTACCGGACTTGTAACTCATGTCAGAACAGTAAAATTTTGAACTTTTTCTTGAAATAAAGATCATTCATTTAAATAAATACTAAGCACAGCCAGGGATAAAATTTAAACTTCTCTAAGTAAACATTCAAAAGATGCCATTTTCGCGTGGCTTATATACATTAACCAAAAATATTCTTCCGCCACTAGTCTATTCTATACATGCCATAAAATAATTCTAAACATAACAGTAACAAGCAGTGGATAGTGATAGTGTGACTAGTTGCTGACGATCCCCGAGCCTGTAGCTTCCCAATGAGATCTATAAAACAGAGGAAACAGAGTAAACGGAGTAAGCATTACAATGCTTAGTAAGTTTTAAGCAGTGTCAACAGATAACAATCAAAGTATAACATAGTTGTTCGTACTTTAATTTCACTCTTCCTTCGGGCATACCATCCCTTTACCGAATATGCACATCTCATCATATACAATAGGCAGATAAACTTTCACATAAAAGTGAGCTCATGTGACATAGATATATTGTATGATTTCACTTAACCTCTCACACTGATCCGATGTCACATAATCATAGGAATAGTCTCATAGATTGCTCTCGTATGCATCACATAACTACCTTATGATTTAGTTCAAATCAAGCTCACATATAAACTTGGAGTACATACCTGTTTAACCTTTCGCATTGAATATATTTATAAGCAATTCTTATTACGAAGTCTTATAGCTTTAACCTCTACTCGGATTATCGGTGAGACCTTTAGCTCAGACGAAATCTCCACACGAAGTTATCGGGTCTTACCCGGACAAAATCTCCATACGTAGTCATCGGGTCTTACCTGGACATACTCTCCACACGTAGTCATCGGGTCTTACCCGGACACACTCTCCACACGTAGTCATCGGGTCTTACCCGGACATAATCTCCATACGTAGTCATCGGGTCTCACCCGGAATATATTTCCAAGTTTCATGTACATTTAATCACATGTTACAACATTCACATCAACTGTCATATTTGTAATTCATTTGCCTCATCAAATATCTAATAATACACACCTTTCACATTTGGTCATTCGGCCACAATATACGCACATCGCCTACATATTTCACACTAGCCATTCGGCTTTACCACATATACATATCTCATATATATATTTCACATTGACCATTCGGCTTTACCACATATATGCATGTTCATATTCACCACATTGGCCATTCGGCCTTATCACACATATGCATGCTCACATTCATCACATTGGCCATTCGGCCTTATCACATATATGCATGTTCACATTCATCACATAGGCCATTCGGCCTTATCACATATATGCATGTTCATATTCACCACATTGGTCATTCGGCCTTATCACACATATGCATGCTCACATTCATCACATTGGCCATTCGGCCTTATCACATATATACACATTCACATTCATCACATAAAATCCTAAAGCAAAATATAAATTTTCATGTATTCACATCACAATTATCCAAATATACTTCACATACCACATATACTATCATGTATACACTTTGTCTTGGCCGAATCTACATCAATCATTTTCCAATGAATAATTCAATTTCACGCCATACTATCATTTCATATTCGAATACTCATAAACTTACAATTTCACAAATTTTCATATCGAAGATCCGTCTAACACTCATATATCGTTTTACAATATCACGATTTAGAATTCACGTATGGGTTTAATCAATAGCTTATGAGCAACTAAAACAATTTTTATCCATGTTTACAACAAAATCACATATTCACTACGAGCTGTTTTCCTGAGCAATAGTCACTAAATTATTTATAGCTGGAGCTACAAAACTCCAAATCACTTACCGTTAATTTTCCCTGAATATAGACTTGTATATATTCCATCCATAAAATTTCCAAAATTTTAGGTTTGGCCAATCAGTACCAGATTTTTCTTAAAGTTTCCCCTGTTTCACAATTTGACTAATCTGACCACTCTTCACTACGAATCAAATTTTTCGTTGTACAGAATTCAAAATGTGTTCTATTTGATTTCATTTGAAACTAGACTCATTAAGGAGTCTAAGCATATAAATTTTATCTTATAACCATTTTTTTACAAATTATAATGATTTTCTAAAAACAGAACAGGGGATTTCGGAGTCATTCTGACACTGTCCCACACAACTTTAAATATCTCTTTATAGGAAATTTCTTTGCTTACACGGTCTCTTTTATAAGAAACTAGACTAACTAAGCTTTGATTAAATATTTTGTTCAGCCTATAATTCCACACCAACAATTTATAGTGATTTTCTAAAATCACGTTACTGCTGCTGTCCAAAGCAAATTATTACCATTTGCTCTTAAATTTCCAAGTCCAAACACTTATGAACTTACCATTTGAGTTTAAGACATATCATGGCCACATCATATCTTATTAAATCAACTCATTATGTCCTATTATGATTGAATTTACTCAATGTTTAATCACTTAAAACTTACCTCGGAAGTGGTCGACGATTAGATATCCACGGCTATTCGTGGATATGCATGTCTATGTTGAGGCCGATATATGCTTAATACTTCCTACAAATATGGTTACTTGTATTGACTACATACCATTTTGTTTCAAATTCAAAACTCGGCTAATACACATATACACACTAGTAAATCAAACACTAACATTTGCACTTCACCTTACTACCATTTCTCATCAAATAACGTAAACAACAACCATATTTCTCTTCTACTTCCTACCATGGCCGAATGCATCAAAACACCATACCATTTCAATTTTGGTCATGGTTGAACAAAGAACTTAATGTCTAACTCAAAAATGCTAAAAAGAAAATTCAAAAGTCATCAATCCACCATCACATGTATCATTACAAAGCTTCACTTTTAGCATGCAAATGACATCAACATCAATCCACCTTAGCCGAATATCATCTCCATGACATAGCAAAGATTTGAACCATGGGCTAGGTAGAACTCAAGCTAACAACTAAAAGCATGCATGAATCTCATGGAACAACATCAAACATACCTTAACCTAGATACAAGTATGGCCGAACCTCTTCCTAATCCTCTTCCAAGCCGAACATGAAGCAAGAGAGCTCCTTCCTTCTTCCTTCCTCCTTAGAACTTTCGGCCAAAAAAAGAATGTAAAAGGATGGACACTTTTTTTTTCTTTGTTTTCATCATTTTCCCTTCCATTATTTTATTACCATGCTCCTTATTTTATCATTCCTCCCATGAAACACCAACATAACATGTTTATGACATGTTTTGCCCATCACACTTTGTCCACCCTATTTGTCATGGCCGGCCACTACTAATTAGGGGGGAAATTGACATGCAAGTCCACCCTTTTTATTACATGCACTAATAGATCCTTATGTTTTGACCTATCACATTTCAAAAGTGTCACACATAAGTCCTATTGACTAAATTCACATGCAATTTACTAAATCGAAGCTTAAAACTTTCACACATTCATATTCACATATTTTAGACAATAAATATCATATTCAAATAATTTGGTGACTCGGTTTAGGGGTCCCGAAACCGCTTTCCGACTAGGGTCACTTTAGGGGTGTCACAACTCTCCCCCCTTTAGGGATTTTCGTCCCCAAAAATTTCTACTGATGCATAGTTTAGGATAGCGTCCTCTTATTGAATTATATTCATATAAACATTAGCTCATCGATAGCAATTGTAATTCATTATTGATTTCGCATCGATCTATAAAATCATTTTATTATCTTAAAACAAATACATAAACATTTCTACAAGTATGCACATATATCTCATTTCCTTGATTTCATAAGCAATAATCACTTAATTTAATTCACAAATGCATTTCAAACACATATTAAGCACATATTAACATGTATAATTCACATCATCAAACCACATTTTTGTAACCCACATTTTCATTCATGTATAAGCTGTAACCTGACCGAAAGTACACATATACTCAAACATCCCAATAAATATCCTTTATAACTCCATCATATCTCACTATTCAACTTAACCTATTTCCAACAGAAAATCAACTTCCACATACCTGAACATTGAATTCATTTAGCACATTCAATCACCGTTAACGATACCCGTATACAACCGATTTGGCATAAAGCCTCATATAGTATACCGGCATGGGATTTATTTTAGCACATAACCCATATATCCAAAATTATCAGCATTCATAAAAAATTCTTACAGACTTTCAAATGTCGAACTTAATCGAAATAATTTCTTGAATATGATTAACAAAAAAATAGGGGTCATTTAGCAATAGCACATATGACTTCATATACCAAGCATTCCATAGACTAAATCCGTAACACATTTATAACATGAATTCATTTCTTAACAACATATCCACCATCTTTTTACATATTCACTTATTTAGTATACATAACATAATATAATATGAACTCACAAATTTTTTTACTTTCATTTGATTTTCACATACCTTCCATACATACCTGTATCACTTATTCTGATCTTACTTTATTTATCATCTTACATATACCCGTTGAATCATTAGAAATCATTACGGATACTCATTAAGCACATATAGCTCTTACAATTCCATATCCTAGATATGGTCTTACATATTCTCACATATCGGGCCGATGCCATGTCCCAGATATGGTCTTACACACTATCTCAAATCAATGCCTTCGTCCCAGACGAGGTCTTACATGAATTCCACTTCACACACTTAGTGCCCACTGACTGACCTCGCACTCATAGTGCTCGGTTAAAGGAATTCGCAAACACACAGTGCCTCTAATCATTCACACACATAGTGCTCTTATTCATTCGTTACTACACATTGAAATGACTTAACCAAGTCTATAAACATCATGTATGTACACTTTTAAACATATCATCTCATTTAAATTTGAATTCGTATAGTAATGAGCACTTAAAATTTGCTCAAATTACCGGCACGAAGCCTACTAGGCACGAAGGCCCGAATACACGTCACCAGCATGATTGCTCTTCGGGACCTAGCCCGGATACATCACTAGCACGAATGCTCTTCGGGACTTAGTCTGGATACATCACTAGCACGAATGCTCTTCGGGATTTAGCCTGGATATATCACTAGCACGAATGCTCTTCGGGACTTAGTTCGGATACATCACTAGCACGAATGCTCTTCGAGATTTAGCCCGGATATATCACTAGCACGAATGCTCTTCGAGATTTAGCCCGGATATATCACTAGCACGAATGCTCTTCGAGATTTAGCCCGGATATATCACTAGCACGAATGCTCTTCGGGATTTAGCCCGGATATATCACTCTCAATTCTCATGTACATATACACATATAGCAATACACATTAGTATATCATTTACATTACTTGAATACAAACACAACATGCTTATCGACCATTCAACTTCCAGTTCCATAGCCACATACAAAAATCACATTTATAGTCATAACACTCTTTCAAAATTGCATCACTTATACCCTTATAATTCAATCCAAATCAAAATTCAAATACGAGTACATGATACGTACCTGATCAACTTAATAATTTAGGCATATCTAAGTGAAGTTATATCACAAATTCTCATAGTCAGAAGCTTGCTACAGCTCGATGGGATCAAGATTCATTACAATACAGCAAACACATTTTAATAGTCAAAAATTATCACACTATCATTGTATCACTTTATGGCATGTATAAATAGACTCACGCGTGCTACGTTAGTCCTAGAATCGACTAAACCGTAGCTCTGATACCAATAAAATGTAACACCCCTATCCCGTAACCGTCGCCGGAATAGGTAAGGGGCATTACCAGACTTGTAACTCATGTCAGAACAGTAAAATTTTGAACTTTTTCTTGAAATAAAAATCATTCATTTAAATAAATACTAAGCACAGCCAGGGATAAAATTTAAACTTCTCTAAGTAAACATTCAAAAGATGTCATTTTCGCATGGCTTATATACATTAACCAAAAATATTCTTCCGCCACTAGTCTATTCTATACATGCCATAAAATAATTCTAAACATAACAGTAACAAGCAGTGGATAGTGATAGTGTGACTAGTTGCTGACGATCCCCGAGCCTGTAGCTTCGCAATGAGATCTATAAAACAGAGGAAACAGAGTAAACGGAGTAAGAATTACAATGCTTAGTAAGTTTTAAGCAGTGTCAACAGATAACAATCAAATTATAACATAGTTGTTCGTATTTTTATTTCACTCTTCCTTCGGGCATACCATCCCTTTACCGAATATGCACATCTCATCATATACAATAGGCAGATAAACTTTCACATAAAAGTGAGCTCATGTGACATAGATATATCGTATGATTTAACATAACCTCTCACACTGATCCGATGTACATAATCATAGGAATAGTCTCATAGATTGCTCTCGTATGCATCACATAACTACCTTATGATTTAGTTCAAATCAAGCTCACATATAAACTTGGAGTACATACCTGTTTAACCTTTCGCATTGAATATATTTATAAGCAATTCTTATTACGAAGTCTTATAGCTTTAACCTCTACTCGGATTATCGGCGAGACCTTTAGCTCAGACGAAATCTCCACACGAAGTTATCGGGTCTTACCCGGACAAAATCTCCACACGTAGTCATCGGGTCTTACCTGGACATACTCTCCACACGTAGTCATCGGGTCTTACCCGGACACACTCTCCACACGTAGTCATCGGGTCTTACCCGGACATAATCTCCACACGTAGTCATCGGGTCTCACCCGAAATATATTTCCAAGTTTCATGTACATTTAATCACATGTTACAACATTCACATCAACTGTCATATTTGTAATTCATTTGCCTCATCAAATATCTAATAATACACACCTTTCACATTTGCTCGTTCGGCCACAATATACGCACATCGCCTACATATTTCACACTAGCCATTCGGCTTTACCACATATACATATCTCATATATATTTCACATTGACCATTCGGCTTTACCACATATATGCATGTTCATATTCACCACATTGGCCATTCGGCCTTATCACACAAATGCATGCTCACATTCATCACATTGGCCATTCGGCCTTATCACATATATGCATGTTCACATTCATCACATAGGCCATTCGGCCTTATCACATATATGCATGTTCATATTCACCACATTGGCCATTCGGCCTTATCACACATATGCATGCTCACATTCATCACATTGGCCATTCGGCCTTATCACATATATACACATTCACATTTATCACATAAAATCCTAAATCAAAATATAAATTTTCATGTATTCACATCACAATTATCCAAATATACTTCACATACCACATATACTATCATGTGTACACTTTGTCTTGGCCGAATCTATATCAATCATTTTCCAATGAATAATTCAATTTCACGCCATACTATCATTTCATATTCGAATACTCATAAACTTACAATCACAAATTTTAATATCGAAGATCCGTCTAACACTCATATATCGTTTTACAATATCACGATTTAGAATTCACGTATGGGTTTAATCAATAGCTTATGAGCAACTAAAACAAGTTTTATCCATGTTTACAACAAAATCACATATTCACTACGAGCTGTTTTCCTGAGCAATAGTCACTAAATTATTTATAACTGGAGCTACAAAACTCCAAATCACTTGACATTAATTTTCCCTGAATATAGACTCGTATATCTTCCATCCATAAAATTTCCAAAATTTTAGGTTTGGCCAATCAGTACCAGATTTTTCTTAAAGTTTTCCCTGTTTCACAGTTTGACTAATCTGACCACTCTTCACTACGAATCAAATTTTTCGTTGTACAGAATTCAAAATGTGTTCTATTTGATTTCATTTGAAACTAGACTCATTAAGGAGTCTAAGCATATAAATTTTATCTTATAACCATTTTTGTACAAATTATAATGATTTTCTAAAAACAGAACAGGGGATTTCGGAGTCATTCTGACAATGTCCCACACAACTTTAAATATCTCTTTATAGGAAATTTCTTTGCTTACACGGTCTCTTTTATAAGAAACTAGACTAACTAAGCTTTGATTACATATTTTATTTAGCCTATAATTCCACACCAACAATTTATAGTGATTTTCTAAAATCACGTTACTGCTGCTGTCTAAAGTAAATTATTACCATTTGCTCTTAAATTTCCAAGTCCAAACACTTATGAACTTACTATTTGAGTTTAAGACATATCATGGCCACATCATATCTTATTAAATCAACTCATTATGTCCTATTATGATTGAATTTACTCAATGTTTAATCACTTAAAACTTACCTCGGAAGTGGTCGACGATTAGATATCCACGGCTATTCGTTTACTTTCTCTTTTCCCCTATCCGACTTTAATCCTCTAAGCTCTTGAGCTAATTCAAACAAATTTAACTTATTAAAGTCTCATTAAGCTAGCTTATGGCCGAATATGACAATGAATTTGATAGGTCATATGGCCACCTTTAGCTCAAATACAAAATAGTCATACGCATTTTTAATCACATTGAGCAATTTAACACAAATAATCTAACATTTCCTCATGTACACCTTTATGACCGGATACACATATTATTAACCTAATATCACTTAACTAAGCACCTAACAAATTCTCCTTGAGCCGATTATCTAAATCAAGATAAAAGCATCGATATGCTTGCCCCTAACCGAATACATGCAACACCAATCTATCTCATGTGGCCGAATATGCATGTCTATGTTGAGGCCAATATATGCTTAATACTTCCTACAAATATGGTTACTTGTATTGACTACATACCATTTTGTTTCAAATTCAAAACTCGGCTAATACACATATACACACTAGTAAATCAAACACTAACATTTGCACTTCACCTTACTACCATTTCTCATCCAAATAATGTGAACAACAACCATATTTCTCTTCTACTTCCTACCATGGCCGAATGCATCAAAACACCATACCATTTCAATTTTGGTCATGGTTGAACAAAGAACTTAATGTCTAACTCAAAAATGCTAAAAAGAAAATTCAAAAGTCATCAATCCACCATCACATGTATCATTACAAAGCTTCACTTTTAGCATGCAAATGACATCAACATCAATCCACCTTAGCCGAATATCATCTCCATGACATAGCAAAGATTTGAATCATGGGCTAGGTAGAACTCAAGCTAACAACTAAAAGCATGCATGAATCTCATAGAACAACATCAAACATACCTTAACCTAGATACAAGTATGGCCGAACCTCTTCCTAATCCTCTTCCAAGCCGAACATGAAGCAAGAGAGCTCCTTCCTTCTTCCTTCCTCCTTAGAACTTTCGGCCAAAAAAAGAATGTAAAAGGATGGACACTTTTTTTTTCTTTGTTTTCATCATTTTCCCTTCCATTATTTTATTACCATGCTCCTTATTTTATCATTCCTCCCATGAAACACCAACATAACATGTTTATGACATGTTTTGCCCATCACACTTTGTCCACCCTATTTGTCATGGCCGGCCACTACTAATTAGGGGGGAAATTGACATGCAAGTCCACCCTTTTTATTACATGCACTAATAGATCCTTATGTTTTGACCTATCACATTTCAAAAGTGTCACACATAAGTCCTATTGACTAAATTCACATGCAATTTACTAAATCGAAGCTTAAAACTTTCACACATTCATATTCACATATTTTAGACAATAAATATCATATTCAAATAATTTGGTGACTCGATTTAGGGGTCCCGAAACCGCTTTCCGACTAGGGTCACTTTAGGGGTGTCACACTTACATTGACACATATCAGGTCTATGCCATGTCCCAAACATGGTCTTACACTGACTCTCGTATATCGAGGCCGATGCCATGTCCCAGACATGGTCTTACACTGGCTCTCATATATCGGTACTGATGTCATGCCCCAAATATGGTCTTACACTAGCTCTCATATATCCCTAGCATCATAGCATGAATATTCGATCTATTCCTACGGTTCAACCGGGAGTTTCCCGTATTAATCTCATCATGCATTATTCATAAGCATGCTACACAAAATCATTCATTCAACACATAATAACTATAGAGTTACATTACTTACATACAACTTACTCGTTTCAATGGAATATCATATTCCACCAAATTTCCAATGTATTCAATCATCACATAAATGTTATTAACATTTGGCATCACTTTCTCATACTCAATATCATCAAAAAATAATTCAGTACAATAATAACAAGATAGATTTCAAGTATATTAACAGTAACATGGATAACATGCTTATTTGGTCACACGGACTTACCTCGAATGCAAAAATGGCTAATTATTCCCTTTTTGTCCTAAAACACGTACTTTCTCGATTTAATCCCGAATCTCGATTTTCTTAATCTAAAATAATAAAATTTACTCATTTAACCATAAAATTAAATTAAGCGTTCCACAATTCATAATTTGGAAAAATGACCATTTTACCCTTAGACTTTCACAAAAATTAACGATTTTTCCCCTAGGCTCGTAAAATGATTTTTATCAAATTTCCTCATTAACCAAGCCTAGCCAAACCTTTATTACTCTTATAGCAACTCAAAATTCCAATTATTTCTCACAATTCCCATCCATTTAACAAAGTTTACAAAATGGTCCATATTAGGTGTTTTCATGAAAATCCTTTCACAAAAATTGTTTATTATATAACCGTGACTCATTTCTTCCATAAATTTTCAGCAAACAACATAAATAATCTCATGGAAAAACCCTATACTTTCAACCATTTTGCAAAATAGTCCCCTCATTAGCTAGCCATGCTACAAGGGTCCTAAAAGTATAAAAATCATCAAGAAAAGCCGTCAAAATCACTTACTTATAAAGGATATAAGTTGCTAAAAGTTTGGGCTCTCAAAACTCCCCATGTTTGCTGCCATTTCAATGGATGAAAAAGGAAGATGAAAAGATGACAACCTTTTTCCTTTTTGTTTTATTTTAGTACCAAATAAATCACCTAATACCCACCAAACTTTGACTTTTCAATTTCTTTGTCTCTATCTCTGGCCTAGCCTTTCTTAAAAGTCTATTTGCTCTTTAAAGACCCCTAATTATGGTTCTCTAGCTATTTAACACATTTAGCTAGCAAAACAAAACTTTTGCCCTTTATGCGATTTAGTTCTTTTTCTCAATTAAGTTCACAAACACTAAAATGAATTCACCAAAATTTTCATGTACCCATATAATCATGCTATAACACCAAAATAATATTAAAAATAATTTCTCAACCATCGGATTTGTGGTGCCGAAACCACTGTTCCGAGTAAGCTCAAAAATCAGGTTGTTACATAAAAACCCTCTCAAAGAGTAATACAAATAAGAAACAAAGAATTAATCCTTAAAAGATTAGATTGTTTCCCAATTTAGCACAAATGAAATAATAAAACACTTGAGTAGAATAAACAACAATGATAGCTCACAAGTGTGTACAAAAAAAGTATGAAAACTTTTAACACAAAGGTTGATTGATTGAAATTTTTTTGCTTGGATAATTTCTCTGTTGTTGTAGATCCTTTGGAGGCTAGTATTTATACCCTTTAATTGATTTCCAACCTTTGTGGTTGTTGAAATATTGAATAGAGCTATTAGGGATGAAAATACTAGTGCATTAATGTAACACCCCCTAACCCTTTTCCGGCATTGGAATAGGATTACAGAGCATTACCAGTCCATACAGCTTAAACACGAATAATACAATAGTATACAGTTCAGTAATTTATTTTATTGACTCTTAAATGGACCCTCGAGGCCCAAAGGAGAAGTTAGAAACAAATCGGGTTCCAATCGGAGGATTATAATATTTTTCGTAAAATTTCCAAAAATTTATTTTATGAATAGTACCCATACGCCCGTGTGGTCTAGGTGACACGCCCGTGTGATCCTAAGACACGCCCGTGTTGTCATCCCGTGTGACTCACACAGCTAGGACACGCCCATGTCCTTTACCCGTGTACTTCTCTGACTTGATACCCATGAACAAATTGATTTCACACGGCCAAGTCACAAACCTGTGTGCTTTGGCCGTGTACCTCACACGGCAGAGACACATGCCCGTGTCTCTGCTCGTGTGGTAAAATCTAAGTATTCTGCTTTATAAAATTAAGGTGCAGGGGACGCACAGCCTAACAACATGCCCGTGTAATGTGTCTCACACAGTATACTCACACGCTCGTGTGTCAGGCTGTGTGGATTCAACATGAGCCTTGAACATAAAGTTTACCAACCCTACAATCTTAAACCACAAGCAACTCAACCCCTAAATCTTTAACCTATTCAAATTATGAATAAATACGTCCAAAACATTGTCAATTGGCCAATTAAAACATCCAACCCAGTATACATTCATTGGTACTACAAATTTATTCCAACAAAACTCTATATTATCATGCCAAACAAGCTTATATATTTTCATACATAAAATATGCATAATCCATGCTATCATTAGTATCTTATAAACTCAACTATTTAGCATTTACAACAACATTATCACTAATAATCCAAAATGATCATTTTAACGACCAAGGTACATGCCATTTACCAAAAAGAAAAGTACTTCACCACTATGAGTTCGGGAATGGATTAGATGCTAAGTCATTCTACACTTTTGTACCTAACCTATGCACGGAAATAAATCGTACTTAGTGATATTTCTATAAACCAATACTTAAATTATGCATTTAAATATAAACCATAAATTCCAATAAATGAGTACATCATTAATATTCAATCAATTGTCTTTATTTCATAATAACATTTATCGTTACAATCGTAACTAGTAAGATATTTAGTTTCAGTTAGTATTATTCAGTTTTTAATGCAGTAGTTTACCCTTATTAATATAATTCAGACTTGGACAGATGCACGGATCCAACCCACACACCGGTACGGCACATGGTGCCTCATCAGAATTACTCCGGAATAACAGTAATAGTAACAGTATGGTACATAGTACCTCATTGGAATTAATCTGGAACAGTAACAGTAATGCGACATTTATAGTGCCTTATTGACCCTAGGTCGAATATCCCTGAACACTTCCAATCCTATGGCATGCCAACTACATCCGACTTAGCCCGAAACTGTTAATAGGGTTTTTCAGTTACTTTTCAATTTGCAATCATCATTCAATTTTCGTTTCAATTTAAACATGCACGTTTCAAATCAATACAATATGATAACTATACTTACCTCATTTTCATTTTCTATGCATTTTAAATACTAAAGACAATAATTAATTATTAAGGTCGGTTTATAGAAATAAAAATCGTAATTCTTGAGTTTCCCTTCATCCACCTTCTCTTTTCCTTTCTTTGTCGATGTTTCCGGTACTACGTTAGCTACCAAAAATTAAACAATTTAAAAATCATCAATATACCATTTTATATTATACATTTCAATTTTCATATAACTTTTACCTAAATTCCAATTTAATCCCTAAGCCATGGCTAACTCTTTTTCTTCAAAATAAATCCCATATTTTTATTCTAATCCACCTTTAACAAGTTTCAAAACTCAACTTTCTCCATAAAATATTAATTCTACAATCCTTTCAACTTAGTCCCTACTATAACAAAACTTATATTTTCTTTTACAATTCAATCCTTTTTCCACTTCTAACTTGAATTTCTATCACTTTATCACATAATTCTTCCATTTATTCAACTTAATCAACATCTAAAAATTCACTAACTTTCTAAATTTCATCATAAATCAAGTAGTATTCCTTCCTAGGATTCCATAAACACCAAAATTACAAGAAAAGGGGATCAAATTGACTTACCACTTAAACTTTGAACCATAAAATCCTAACTTCTCCTTTTTTTTTCTTTCCTTCTTTCTTTCTCCCAATTTCGTTTCTTTCTCTATTCTTATTCAATCGTTTTATTTCTTTTATTTTAACTGTTATATTATATTATTATATTATATTATGTTTTAGTAATTATTATTATTTACTTTAAAAATAAGGAAACGTATACCTATATTATAAATGTATGTATTATAATTTATACACATGTAATTTATTTTTATCACACATTTGTCACTTAAGGTTTAATTGTTAATTTAGTCCTTTGACTTTTTTCTATTCTACAATTTAACTTTTACCCTATATTCAATCTAGTCTTTTCACTAAATTAATCTTAATTCAAGCTAATTCACCTAGCCAAAATCTAATTAATCACACTACTAACTTCGTAAATATTTCTAATAAATATTTACGAATTCATTTTTAAGAAACAGTAACTCGAAAATACACTTTTCTGATACTCATAAATTTTGGGTCGTTACAATTAATGTCACCTGCAATAATAAGTATCAATACTTTTTCTATGAGTATCGATACTGTAACATCCCGAATTAGGGCCTAGTCGGAATAGTGGTTTCGAGACCACAAATCTAAAGTAGAAATAATTATTTTATGATTATTATAAGGTCTATGATATGTTTACATGCTTGTGTGAAAATTTCATGAAGAAATTTTATGTCTAAGGTGCTCGATTAGACTTTAAGGACTAAATTGAATAAATTGCAAAATATGAGTTCTAGAAGTTTTTAGTATGAAATTGAATTGGATTTTTAATTAGAGGGTCTTAAATAAAAATTTGACCAAGTTCTAAAATTTTGGACAAAAATGGGCTTGGATGGATAAAATTTTAAAGAAAGGCTAATAGGGCATTTTGGTCATTTGGTCATTAAATGGACTAAAAGACAAAATAAAAGCCAAGTTTCTTATCCATCTTCTACCTATGGCCGAATATTGCATGGGAGAAGACATGGTTAGGGTATTCAAGCTTCCAAGCTCAATAGTAAGTGCATTCAAGCCCTGCTTTTTATGTTCTTTACATTTTTGAAATCCCGGTAACATGCTCTACTCATTTCTACCATTATTTTGAGCTAGGGTTTATGTTTAAAAATTTACCCATGAATGGCATGAATGTATTTTGATGTTTAATGGTAGAATATGAAGGCTCGGTGTGTAATAAACGACTTTTGCTAAGTGATTTTCGGTAAAAATGCTTAAAAAGGATTAAATCGTAAAAGTTATAAATTAGTCATAAAAGGGTGATTTAGTGAAAATTGGGGGGTGCTATAGTTATGAAAATGATTTGGCTAGGTTGAAATGCAAGGAAATTGAATAAAAATCATTTTACGAGCATTAGGGAAAAAGTGTAAATATGTGAAAATTTGGGGGTCAAAATGAAAATTTGTAAAAATATGATTTTTGGACCCATATGAATAATGTGACTAATTAGTAGGTGGTATTATAGATCAAGGAAAACAAGATTCGAGCTTAGAACAAGGTTGAACAAGGTTAAGCACAAACTCGAAATAAATAGTCGTACTCGAAACCAAGGTAAGTTCATATGTCAATGATAATGCAACGATATTATTGTTCATACTTGAACTTAAATTGATGTGTTAGCATAATGTGATGGATATTTATTTAGTTGATATAAAGATTATATATTGTAACAAATGCCTAAATATAATTATATGCAATACCATGTTTATTTCATGGACTAATGTCTAAATAAACATGAGAATGTGTTGAATTGGATGTACATTGCATGACTAGCTATGCATAATGAGATATTTGATGAAAAGAGAAAATCCCGATTGAATAAAAAGGGAAATTTGATGGATAAACCATGGCTTACATGACTTGATATCCTGCATATGTTGCAGAAAAGGATTTAGCCCGGACGGGTGTTCCTTGAGTGATCGAGCCTCCCGAAGAATATGTGTGCATTAAGGATTTAGCCCAGACGGGTAATCCGATTAGGATCTAAATTTAGCCTGGACTGGTAATTTAGATCTAATCTCATTTGAGTATATGTCGTTGTAGGGGATTTAGCCTGGACTGATAATCCCGAAAATACTCTATGAGTTTATATTACGGGGGATTTAGCCTGGACTGGTAATCCCGCCGTAAGATGTGAGGTTTGCGGGAGTGCGTACTTGAGATGATCACTTGTATGACTTGACGATAAATGGATTATCCATCAAGATTTCTGAGAAATTCAACGGATATTATAATGAATAATGCGATGAAAGTCCCGAGATGGACGCGGTGATAAAGGTAAAGTTAATTGATATGCTACGGATATGTATAGGTACGTACATTATACTCATAAGTGATGCCTTATTGAAATGTGATAAATGATGAGTAAGCAAATTCATGCATATGTATATGTATACATGATAAACAAGTAAAAAGGTTTGAAAGATGAACCATCCTTATGCTTATGATTATGAATTGTTTGTAATATCATGTTAACTTACATTGTGTAATGAGATATGGGTTCCATGAAATGATGAGTCCATGATCAATGAGCTTATGATAGTTACTATGAATTTACACTAAAATAGTTTCGGGTAGCAGCAATAGTCCGAATTTGAAAATCCACTAAAAATAGTGGAAATTGAGTTAGAGACTGAATAAAATATGAAATTAAAGTTTATTGGGTCTAGTTTCAGATCATGATGAGAGATTTGAATTCTTGTGAGACAGTGTCAGAATGAGTTCGGAATCCCCTATTCTAACTTGGGAAAATCACTAGAAATTGTTCAAAAATAATTACGAGTTATGAATCATATGACTAAAATCCTTAATGAGTCTACTTTCAGTAAAAATAGACGAGAACATTATCCGAGTCTCATACTATAAGATAAATAAATTTTAGTGAAGAAAGGTCGAAGCTGTCAAACAGCAAAATAGAGGAGATTTTGAATAATAAACTATATTTATTGGCTAGACCAAAAATTATAGAAATTTTATTGTAAGAATATAAATTAGTCTAGTTTCAAGGAAAATTAACGGATCTTAATTTAGAGTTTCGTAACTTTAGATATAAATAAATTAATAACTATGACTCGAGAAAATAGTTTAACCCGAATATGAGTAAAAGTGTCATTATGGTTGATTGCCTAAGGAAACATGTTGTTATATTGCTTATTATTTTCATATGGACTTACTAAGATTTAAGCTTACTCCTTCCTCTCCATTTCCTTAGTGTTCTCAGGTTGGCTCGGGGTTGGAGATCGTCGGAGGCAACATCACACTATCAAGCTATCAACTCCAGAGTATTGTCATACGTGTATTAAACACTTTCAAGTGAGTGGCATGCATAAGGACTAGTTTTTACATTAGATGTTGTCATGATTATCCAAATGCACCGGCTTATATTGATCTATTGTATATAGCCCTGAGATGTGGCTTATTATGGTTATGGCTTGTAAGCCTAATTATTCTTGCTATGGGTTAATGCATGTCATGTGATTATAATTGGTTGCTATGAATAATTAGTATAACACATGTATATGATGAATGTCCTAGAACCATTTGAGGTGGTCTCGGCCATGGAACGAATATGTGGCCTGGTAGTAAGTTGATAATGATTAAACATGGACAATTGTAGAATGTGTAGAGATTAAATGCTGGGTAATAAACATATGTAAGACAATATGCAAATTATTTATTTGAATTTTTCTCAAGGTCGATTAACCATTAAATTGATGCTATAAGTTGGGTCTATGAAGTGTAAAGTATGGGAAAGAATTAAGGACAACATAAGGCTTGGAAAATAGCCTAAGTGTTGGCCACACGGGCAGAGACATGGCCATGTGTCTCAGCCGTGTGGAGGACATGGTCTAGCACACGGGCGTTTGGCTTGACCGTGTGGATCAATTTGTTTGTCTTACGTCATAAACAGAGAGTTACACGAGCTGAGGATATGGGCGTGTCCCAAGCCACACGGGCGTGTGTGACCACACAGCCAAACCCATACGGGCATGTGACTTTCTAAAGCAAGAAAATTGGTTAAGTTGTCAAAAGTTTGTTGAAAGTTCTCGGTTCAGTCCCGAACCACCTCGATGTATGTTATAGGCTTCGAAGGCCTGTATAAGAGACGATATGCATGTATTTGAGATGTTTTAATTTTGGGCAAAAATTTTGTGGCCCGGTTTTGCATGTTGTGAATGTTTAAGTCGGGTAACTCCTTAACCCTATCCCGGCGTCGAATACGGGTAAGGAGTGTTACAGATATTATAAGCATTTAGTGACCGTTGGAGCCATCAATATCAATACCAGGGTAAATTTACCGATGCCAAATATAAGGTATTGATACTGAATCAATACTAGATAAATCTTTTGGAAGTCAGAATGCCAAATTTCATATCAATATTGAAAAATATATCGATAAAAGTATACTACTATCGATAATTGAAGAAATTTATCGATACCTATCAAAAGGTATCGATACTTGATAGATACTTGGGAAAACAAAATTGATACTGAAAAATGTATCGATACAATTTTGAATCTATCGGTACTCAATAAAATCTATCAATACTTGACAAAAAGTACCAATCTTGACAAAAAGAATCAATTCTGGATCGATACTTTTTGGCCTAGAGTAGTTTTAACATGTTTGAAAAATGTTTGAAAGTTTGTTTAACTAACTTGGACTTAAAATATTTTCTAAGTATGAGTTCAACAATTTTTCTTTTTAGATATAATTTGAAATGAAATTTTTGCCAAGTTTTGTTTAAAATGATTTTTATTCAAAACATAATAGTTGTTATATCAAAATAACTTGCCAAGTAAAGCTTGGTTCAACAATCTCCCCCTTTTTAATATAACAAAACACTTTGGTAAATTCGGTTTTGAATAAGTTTGCCCCTCTTTCTAAAAATCATTTTCAATTTAAGGCTTAGAAAAATTTATCCTTCATTATCAAAATTTGGCATTCATTTTTAGTCAAAGACATTTTGAAAACTTGGTCACTAAATTTGTAATTTTGCACAAGTACAAATAATCAATCATTAACCAAGCTTTAAATCTACCTTTCTCTTCTCCCTTTTTTGTTATATCAAAAGGCAACAAGTAAAGCTTAAGAGAGAGATGTTGTTAGTTCAATAAAAGGAAGCAATTGAGAAAAATTGGAACTAACATGTGAAAAAAAAACACTTCAAAGTTTTAAACATACTAGATAAACATTAAGTACAGTCATTCATAGTCATAGGTGACAAAGTCAAAATAAACTAATGATGCAAATGAAAGATGTATGAGAATACAAATTCTAGTCTAATCCTCTTGATGAGGAGGCGCTAGTGAAGGACAATTAGCCATAAGTTAAGCCATTTGATCCTCCAACGAAGACATCCTAGATCCTATGAGCACCTCTAATGAAGACTCGTAAACCCTATTTGCTCAACTAATATGGAAAACCTAGACCCTAAACTATGAAACGCATCATTAGCCTCAACTTGAAGGCCTCAAAATTCATCACCCAAAGAATTAATGGCACCAAGAAGGGCGGCAATCTCGATGGAAATAAGAGCAACTTGTGAAGAACCAACCAAGGGAGCAAGTGGATGAGGAACATGCTCGGGAGGTTAATTAGGAACCTTTTCATGACCTCCCTCAACATCTTCATCTTTATGAGCTACTGGTTGGACATCCTTGACTCATTCTCTAGTGCGTGGATTCTTCTTATATCCAGCATGGTGAAGGGCACCAAAGTTAAGAAGAGTAGGCAAGGCCAAATAAGGGTCACCTTGGGTTGGGATTTTCAAACATTTAAAAATGTAAGATAGGTACGTTCCAAATGAAAAAGTAAGAGTGATGGTAAGCTCCTTACTAATGACCTTATTAATGTCATTAAACATGACGAGTGTAACGTCAAGACGCCTATTGTTTTAAAAACAATCAATCCACCATTAATCGATGGATCGAATAATAACCTATTTAGAAATAGGACATAATATCCATATAAGTATTAAATGTAGAAAGCGATCATGGATATTGAGCTTAGATGCGTTCGAGCTCAAAATGGTCAAGGCCGAATTATACGGGCTTTTCTCATTCGATACGCCACCAAACGAAAGTTTTAAAAAATCTTTGAAATTTTCTACGGTGAGATGTATAGGACTATTCATTAAAAAAGAGTTGATAGCAACAACGATCTCACCTGTTTCATCATGTTTAAGCAAGGCATTCGAAAAGAATCCTTGAACAAGATTGGCATAGGGTTGAGAGCGAATTTTAAAGAAATCAACTTAATACCATTTAGCCAATGTAGGAAGATAGTGAGAATTAAAACTAGTTAAAGAATCAAAATCAAGGGGCCGAGAAACATTTACCTTGCAAGTAGAAAATAAGTGTTACAATAATAATGTTCATCGGAGTTTCTAAAACAATCATTTAACGAATTTGTTAGACCACTAGACAGGTTGGATGACAAGGTATCAGTTCGAGAACTTTTTTTTAAAGGAAAATGAGATAAATGGATGCAATAAACACACTAAATGACTTAAAATATTGTTGGGAAATTTTGTTGAACAATTGGTAGGAAATAATTTTTAAAAACTTTTCAAAGAAAATTTTTGGTTTTAGGCAACCTTCTGCTTTCAAACAACCATGAATAGATCTCAAATCAACCCAATAACACTATTTTCAGCCAAATATTTAACAAAATATTAAAGTAAAATTTGAAATAAAAATGAAATTTTTACCTCAAAATATTGTGAAAATGATTAAGAAATCCAAGTCAGGAGCGTTGAATCTCTGTTGAGAGGTAAATGTAGGTTGTTTTGTTTAAATATTTTAAAGAAAAATGATGGATTTGAGAGGGTTTGTGTGACAGCCCAAAATTGAACCTAGTCGGGAAGTGGTTTCGGGACCGCTAAACCGAGTCACCGAAATGTTTGAATGTGATATTTATTGTCTAGAATATGTAATTATGAATGTGTGAAAATTTCAAGCTTCGATTTAGTCGATTGCATGTGAATTTAGTCAATAGGACTTATGTGCGACATTTTTGAAATGTGATAGGTCGAAGCATAAGGACCTATTAGTGCATGAAATAAAAAGGGGGACTTGCATGTCAAATTCCCCCCCTAATTAGTAGTGGCCGGCCATGACAAGCATGGTAGACCAAGTGTGATGGGCAAGACATGTCATAGACATGTTGTGTTGGTGCATCATGGGTGGAAAAAAATAAAATAAGGAGAATGGGCATAAAATAATGAAAAGGAATATGATGGAAACAAAAAAAAAGTGTGTGGTTGTCTTCCCCCCCCCATTTTGCCGAAACTAGAAAGAAAAACAAAAAAAAAAGTGCTCATCCTTTGGTTCATCTTTGGCCAAAAATTTTAAGGAGGAAGGAAGAAGAAAGGTTGAAGACGTTCGGCCATGCATGTAACTAGGCTAAAGTATGTTTGATGATGTTCCATGAGATGCATGCATGTTTTAAGTTGTAAGTTTGAAATCTACCTAGCCATGGTTCAAATTTTGTTAATTGATGGAGATGATATTCGGCCATGAATGTTACATTCTTGGTTGGTATTTTGATGTCTTTGGTGATGAGGTATGAAGATGGTTGATTTTGAGTGTTTAATAAAAAGGATACATAAATTATTGTTAAATAATGGTCGAATGTAGCATGATTAAAGATGTGAATAAATTGAAGTTAAGGAGGTTGTCAATGAAAAATATGAGTTGGATGAGTTTTAAAGAATAAAAATTTAGGTGACTAGAGGTCAAGGACATTCGGTCAAAGGCTTGTGTACTAGCAAAATCGGCCAAGTGTTTATGTGGTGGAAATTAAGTGTTAAATGGAATGAAAATGATATTATATGGGGGTATGTATATTCGGCCATATGAGTAAATATATAGATGATGTTAAATTTGATTATGTATAATGGGCATTAAGATGTGGAACTTAAGAAATGTAGTTATATGTGGATTTACATGATGTTATAGTTGACATTGTACATATATACATACATTCGGCCATCTAATTGAGTATGAAGGTGGTGTTAAATCTAATTGTGATGCCCATTCCGAAGTATATATACATATATATATACATAAGTATGCCCATTCGTGATGTTACCTTTAATTATGTGTATAATCGACTAAATGGGTAATTAGTGAGGATGGTTGCCGAATATACAAACATACATATGCATGTGTAATTGAATTATGAATGTTTAGCAAGATGGTTAAACTAGTTGATTTATTGATTAAGCTCAAGGAGTTAAAGGAGGAGAATCAAGCAAAGGCAAAGAAAAGATCATCGAGTAGCCGAGTTGGAACCGTCTTACCCAACACAAAGTAAGTCATTAAGCATATAGTTTGTATTAATTCAAATGGTCATAACGTCTATGTAATGATGCTGAATGGAATGATAAATATATATATACATGTATGTATGTGGTGATGAAAGTGTTGAATGAAAAGAAAAGAGGTGAGATGTATTGAGTTGTTGATCTCGGCACTAAATGTGCGGGTATAAACATTTATGATCATGAGATTGGCGCTAAGTGTGCGGGTTTAAATTGTACAGCACTAAGTGTGCGAGTTTGATTATGTAGCACTAAGTGTGCGAGTTTGATTATGTAGCACTAAGTGTGCGAGTTTGATTATATAGCACTAAGTGTGCGAGTTGATTATATAGCACTGAGTGTGCGGACTTAATATATACTTTTGAATCACTATGGACACTAAGTGTGCGACATTATTGAGTTGATCACGGACAGCGGATCGGGTAAGTACCTTGAGTTCATGGCCAATAGGCGCTATGTTTATAATTGGAGTTGAGCTTGGTAAGTTGAAACCTATGTGACAATTATAATTGAAGTCACGTACATAAGATTTATCGTGGAATAGGTGAAAGGTCGTTTAGTTGTATGATTGTAACGAAAATAAAATGATGTATGAAAATGCCTCAAATATCCTATTGATTAGTATATGGAATGTGAATGCATGGCTTGGTATGAGATTGAACCGATAGGTCTAAGGAACTATGGTATGGTTCGGTATGGATGGAGTAACTAGCCTCGTTCCATTTTGTTTCCTCTTGTGATAATGTTGTTAATGGATGGTAGTGCATTGCTTATGACTTACTGAGTTATATACTCACTCGGTGTTTCCTTGTCACCTATTTTAGGTTTCTTGGACTCGTCTCTTTTGCGTGATCGGGCCGTCATTGGAGTCATCACACCGGCTAGCAAGTTTTGGTACTTTCTTCTTAGTCGGCTTAGGAGAACATTTCCGCATGTATAGGCTATTATGTTGTGTTTGAACTTTGGTATGTAAACTTTTAGCCATGCGAAAATGGCATAAATGTCGGTTGGGTTTGGTTTATAACGTTAGGTCGTAAGCCTTGGTAATTCGACCCTTTTTTTTATGCCATATGTCATGGTTGATTATTTTTTGTGTTAAAATTCATGATATGGCAATAGTGTAGTAGGGAGATGTTTGACAATGATTAGCCTTTGGCATGGCTAGTCATGATCATAATTTGTGATATGTATGATGAATTACTAGTTAGATCAAGGAGAAATCACGAAATGGGCATAGTTGCTTTCGTAACAGATGCGGGCAGCAGCAGTGACGTGAGATTGAAAAATCACTAAAAATAGGAGGAGTGGAATTAATTGATGAATAAATTATGTAATCGAAGCTCGATGAGTCTATTTTCATATAGAAGTAACGAAACAATCACATGAACAGTATGTTAAGAGATATTCAGGTTCTCGTGAGACAGGGCCAGAACGGTTTCTGGATTCCCTGTTCCGAATTTGGAAATTCATTATAAATTAACCAGAGATAATTAGGAGTCATGCCATATATGTACAGATTCCTCTCTGAGTCTAGTTTCTATAGAAACAAACGCCATCGGTATTTAAGCTCTGTGCAGGGAGATATCCAAGTTGTAATGCGCAAAGGTCAGTGTAGTCGATCCCTGTAATAAGGGAGACTTTGACTAATAAACTGTACTAATTGGCCTGACAAAAAATTCTACAAAAATTCTACCATATAGGTATATGAGTCTAGTTCCAGGGAAAATTTACGGAACTGAATTTCGAGTTTCAGAACTCAAGATATGATTTTTAAAGCGACTAGTACGCAGATTGGCAGCTTGTCTGGGAAATGTCAAATAAGTGGTTTGAAGTCTGTTAACACCTCGTGTTCGACTCCGGCGACGGTCTCGGGTTCGGGGTGTTACAATTTTATTGGTATCAGAGCTATGGTTTAGTCGGTTCTAGGACTACCATAGCGCGTATGAGTCTAGCTATACATGCCTTAATGTTAATGTTTAAATGTGTGATGACTTCTGACGGTTAAAATGTTTTTGTTTTGATTAGTAAATGGACCCCGGTGTAGAAAGAACCTTAGCGGATGACGTTGAAAGTGTAGCGGCTGCTCCTGCATAAGGGACACCGCCTGTTGAACCTCAGTCATCTGCGAATAATCAAGGTGAGGGGGCTAAACAAGCCTTCTTTACCATGATGAATGAGTGGGTCGCGCAATATGCCCGAACCAATCCGGCTGTCCAACAATTCCCGAATTTGAATAATCCACCCCAAGAGCCCGTAATGCCATCAGTCACTGATCCTGTGAGGCTGAGTAAGCCACCTGTAGACTTGATTAGGAAGCGCGGGGCTGAGGAGTTCAGGGCCATAGTTACTGATGATGCTAAAAGGGCCGAGTTCTGGCTTGATAACACCATTCGGGTGTTTGATGAACTGTCATGCACACCCGATGAATGTCTAAAGTGTGCTATATCCTTGTTGCGGGACTCAGCCTACTATTGGTGGAGGACCCTGATTTCCATAGTCCCAAACGAACGAGTAACTTGGGACTTCTTTCAGACGGAATTTCGAAAGAAATATATTAGTCAACGGTTCATTGATCAAAAGCGTAAGGAATTCTTGGAACTCAAGCAAGGCCGTATGACAGTATCTGAATACGAACATGAATTCGTAAGACTCAGTAGGTATGCCCGGGAGTGTGTAGCTGATGAGGTTGCTATGTGCAAAAGATTCGAAGAAGGATTGAATGAAGATTTAAAGCTACTAGTGGGTATTTTGGAGAAAAAAGAATTCGTAACACTAGTCAAACGAGCCTGCAAGGCGGAAGAACTTGGAAAGGAAAAGAAGAAGGCTGAATTTGAAGCTAGAGACTATCGTAAAAGATCGACGGGTAAAGCTCCGTTCTCAGCTGTAAAGAAGTTCAGGGAGGACACTAATAAGTCGAGGACGACTGCGGGAATTTCCATCAGAGCACGACCATCGACGGACTCCCGAGCTACTTCGGTAGCTAGTGTGGGCAATAATCGTCAAGAGAAACCTGAATGTCCCCAATGCGGAAGACGACACCTAGGTGAATGTTGGGGTAAGTCTATTAACAGGGCCTGTTACGGATGTGGTTCGAAGGACCACTTCATTAGAGATTGCACGGAGCTTGATGAGAAGAATAAGATTCAAGGTGCAAGACCTAGTGGAGTGACAACTAGAGGTAGACCACCGAGAATTTTAGGAGGTAGGGGTGGTAGTCAGAGAGGGGCCTCTGATACGGCTGTTCGAGCCGAGAACCGTACTCCTGCTAGAGCATATGCCATTCGCGCACGAGAGGAGGCATCCTCCCCCGACGTCATCACTGGTACCTTCACTCTCTTTGATACTAATGTGATTGCATTGATTGACCCTGGCTCTACTCATTCATATGTATGCGAAACCTTAGCATCCAGTAAGACTCTACCTGTTGAGTCTACTGAGTTCGTAATTCGAGTGTCAAACCCTTTGGGTCAATACGTACTTGTTGATAAAGTGTGTAAGAGATGCCCTCTAATAATCCGAGAATCCTGTTTTCCGGCCGATTTGATGCTTTTGCCGTTTGACGAATTTGATGTTATTCTTAGTTTGGATTGGTTGACCGCGCATGATGCGGTTGTGAATTGCAAAAGCAAGACTATTGATTTGAGGTGCGCAAATAACGAGATAATTCGAGTTGAGTCTACGGACTTAAGGGGGTTGCCAGCTGTAATATCAGCAATGTTGACCCAGAAATATGTAAGAAAAGGGTGCGAAGCATACCTTGCGTATGTACTTGATGACAAAGAATTAGAAAAGAAACCCGAATCTATGCCGGTGGTTTGTGAATACCCGGATGTTTTTTCTGAAGAATTACCGGGTTTACCACCTGTTCGGGAGATAGAGTTTGGTATTGAGCTTGTACCTGGGACTACGCTGATTTCGATGGCTCCGTATCGTATGGCACCAACCGAGTTAAAAGAGTTGAAAGCTAAGTTGCAAGAATTGACGGATAGAGGTTTTGCTCGACCAAGTTTCTCACCTTGGGGTGCACCAGTATTGTTCGTGAAAAAGAAGGGCGGAACCATGAGGTTGTGCATTGACTATCGTCAACTGAATAAAGTGACGATAAAGAATAAATATCCATTACCGCGTATTGATGATTTGTTTGATCAACTAAAGGGAGCCTCAGTGTTTTCAAAGATAGATTTGAGATCGGGTTATTATCAGTTGCGGATTCGAGATTCGGACGTACCCAAAACTGCTTTCAGAACGAGGTACGGTCACTACGAGTTCTTAGTGATGCCGTTTGGGCTCACTAATGCCCCTGCGGTATTTATGGATTTGATGAATCGGATCTTCAGACAGTATTTGGACCGGTTCGTAGTTGTGTTCATTGATGACATCTTAGTCTATTCAGGAGATGAGACCGAATATGCTGAGCACCTGAGACTAGTGTTGCAAATTTGCGGGATAAGCAGTTGTATGCTAAGTTCAGTAAGTGTGAGTTCTGGTTAAGAGAGGTTAGCTTCTTGGGTCATGTGGTATCCGCATCGGGTATTCGAGTTGACCCGAGCAAAATTTCAGCCATACTTAACTGGAAGCCTCCAAGAAATATTACCGAAGTTCGGAGCTTCCTGGGGCTCGCCGGTTATTACTGACGATTTGTAAAAGGTTTCTCGATGATAGCCACACCAATGACGAAGCTACTTCAAAAGGATGCTAAGTTCGAATGGACGGAGAAATGTCAGAAAAGCTTCGATCAACTGAAAACTCATTTGACTGAAGCTCCAATTTTAGTGCAACCCGAATCAGGCAAAGAGTTTGTCATTTATAGTGACGCATCCCTACTCGGGTTGGGTTGCGTATTGATGCAAGAAGGTCGAGTTGTGGCCTATGCGTCGAGACAATTGAAGCCACACGAGAGAAATTATCCAACCCATGATCTCGAACTAGCCGCCATCGTATTTGCTTTGAAAATATGGCGACATTATTTGTTTGGCGAAAAGTGCCATGTATTTTCGGATCACAAAAGTCTCAAATATTTGATGACTCAAAGAGACTTAAATCTGCGACAAAGACGTTGGCTTGAGTTGTTGAAAGATTACGAGCTTGTCATTGATTACCACCCGGGAAAGGCTAATGTGGTTGCGGACGCCTTAAGCCGAAAATCATTGTTTGCTTTACGAGCGATGAATGTGCACTTGTCTGTTCTACCCGACAATGTGTTAGTAGCTGAATTAAAAGCCAAACCAGTATTGATTCATCAAATTCGTGAAGCCCAGAAAGTTGATGATGAATTGGTTGCAAAACGGGCTGAGTGTGTTCCGAACAAGGAATCGGAGTTTCAAATTGATGATGATGATTGTTTCAGGTTCAGAAGTCGTTTGTGTGTTCCAAGGAATTCGGAACTCATTTCGATGATTCTGAACGAAGCCCATTGTAGCCGAATGTCAATTCACCCGGGGAGTACGAAAATGTACAACGATTTGAAACGTTGGTTTTGGTGGCATGGTATGAAACGAGACATCTCCGACTTTGTTTCGAGATGTTTAATATGTCAACAAGTGAAAGCGGAACATCAAGTGCCTTCAGGATTACTTCAGCCGATCATGATACCCGAGTGGAAATGGGATCGAGTCACAATGGACTTTGTGTCCGGACTGCCATTGTCAGCAAGTAAGAAGGATGCGATTTGGGTTGTTGTTGATAGACTGACTAAGTCGGCTCACTTTATCCCCGTGCGTACGGATTTTTCATTGGATAAACTAGCCGAATTGTATGTTTCTCAGATTGTGAGATTACACGGGGTACCTATTTCTATCGTGTCGGATAGAGATCCGAGATTCACCTCGCGATTTTGGAGGAAATTGCAAGAAGCTTTGGGTACCAAGCTGTATTTTAGCACTGCTTTTCACCCCCAAACCGATGGTCAATCTGAGCGGATAATTCAGATACTTGAGGATATGTTGAGATGTTGCATCCTCGAGTTCAGTAGTTCATGGGAACGGTAATTACCTTTGATTGAATTCGCTTACAATAATAGTTTTCAATCAAGTATTAAGATGGCACCTTACGAGGCTTTGTACGGTCGTAAATGCCGTACACCATTGTTTTGGACCGAGCTCGGTAAAAGTAAAATTTTCGGAGTTGATTTGATTAAGGATGCCGAACAGAAAGTAAAGGTAATCCGTGAAAGTCTGAAAGCAGCCACAGATCGTCAAAAATCGTATGCGGATTTGAAACGAAAAGACATTGAATATCAGGTGGGAGATAAAGTGTTTCTTAAAGTTTCGCCTTGGAAAAAGGTACTCAGATTTGGCCGTAAGGGCAAGTTGAGCCCGAGATTCATTGGGCCGTACGAAATCTCCGAACGAGTTGGTCCGGTTGCGTATAGATTGATTTGCCCCCTGAACTTGAAAAGATTCACGATGTCTTTCATGTTTCGATGCTTCGACGTTATAGATCCGATCCGTCACATGTGATTAATCCCTCAGAAGTTGAAATTCAATCTGACTTGAGTTATGAAGAAGAACCGATTCGTATCCTAGCTCGTGAAGTGAAAGAGTTGCGAAACAAAAGGGTTCCGTTAGTTAAGGTGTTATGGCTCAAACACGGGATCGATGAAGCTACTTGGGAAACCGAGAGCTCGATGGAAGAACGATACCCAAACTTATTTACCGGTAAGATTTTCGGGGACGAAAATTTCTTAAGTGGGGGAGAGTTGTGACAGCCCAAAATTGACCCTAGTCGGGAAGTGGTTTCAGGACCGCTAAACTGAGTCACCGAAATGTTTGAATTTGATATTTATTGTCTAGAATATGTAATTATGAATGTGTGAAAATTTCAAGCTTCGATTTAGTCGATTGCATGTGAATTTAGTCAATAGGACTTATGTGCGACATTTTTGAAATGTGATAGGTCGAAGCATAAGGACCTATTAGTGCATGAAATAAAAAGGGGGGACTTGCATGTCAAATTTCCCCCCCTAATTAGTAGTGGCCGGCCATGACAAGCATGGTAGACCAAGTGTGATGGGCAAGACATGTCATAGACATGTTGTGTTGGTGCATCATGGGTGGAAAAAAATAAAATAAGGAGAATGGGCATAAAATAATGAAAAGGAATATGATGGAAACAAAAAAAAAAGTGTGTGGTTGTCTCCCCCCCCCCCATTTGCCGAAACTAGAAAGAAAAACAAAAAAAAAGTGCTCATCCTTTGGTTCATCTTGGCCAAAAATTTTAAGGAGGAAGGAAGAAGAAAGGTTGAAGACGTTCGGCCATGCATGTAACTAGGCTAAGGTATGTTTGATGATGTTCCATGAGATGCATGCATGTTTTAAGTTGTAAGTTTGAAATCTACCTAGCCATGGTTCAAATTTTGTTAATTGATGGAGATGATATTCGGCCATGAATGTTACATTCTTGGTTGGTATTTTGATGTCTTTGGTGATGAGGTATGAAGATGGTTGATTTTGAGTGTTTAATAAAAAGGATACATAAATTATTGTTAAATAATGGTCGAATGTAGCATGATTAAAGATGTGAATAAATTGAAGTTAAGGAGGTTGTCAATGAAAAATATGAGTTGGATGAGTCTTAAAGAATAAAAATTTAGGTGACTAGAGGTCAAGGACATTCGGTCAAAGGCTTGTGTACTAGCAAAATCGGCCAAGTGTTTATGTGGTGGAAATTAAGTGTTAAATGGAATGAAAATGATATTATATGGGGGTATGTATATTCGGCCATATGAGTAAATATATAGATGATGTTAAATTTGATTATGTATAATGGGCATTAAGATGTGGAACTTAAGAAATGTAGTTATATGTGGATTTACATGATGTTATAGTTGACATTGTACATATATACATACATTCAGCCATCTAATTGAGTATGAAGGTGGTGTTAAATCTAATTGTGATGCCCATTCCGAAGTATATATACATATATATATACATAAGTATGCCCATTCGTGATGTTACCTTTAATTATGTGTATAATCGACTAAATGGGTAATTAGTGAGGATGGTTGCCGAATATACAAACATACATATGCATGTGTAATTGAATTATGAATGTTTAGCAAGATGGTTAAACTAGTTGATTTATTGATTAAGCTCAAGGAGTTAAAGGAGGAGAATCAAGCAAAGGCAAAGAAAAGATCATCGAGTAGCCGAGTTGGAACCGTCTTACCCAACACAAAGTAAGTCATTAAGCATATAGTTTGTATTAATTCAAATGGTCATAACGTCTATGTAATGATGCTGAATGGAATGATAAATATATATATACATGTATGTATGTGGTGAGAATGTTGAATGAAAAGAAAAGAGGTGAGATGTATTGAGTTGTTGATCTCGGCACTAAATGTGCGGTATAAACATTATGACATGAGATGGCGCTAAGTGTGCGGGTTAAATTAGCATAAGTGGCGAGGAAGAGCACTAAGTGCGAGTTGATTATGTAGCACTAGTGTGCGAGTTTGATTATATAGCACTAAGTGTGCGAGTTGATTATATAGCACTGAGTGTGCGGACTTAATATATACTTTTGAATCACTATGGACACTAAGTGTGCGACATTATTGAGTTGATCACGGACAGCGGATCGGGTAAGTACCTTGAGTTCATGGCCAATAGGCGCTATGTTTATAATTGGAGTTGAGCTGGTAAGTTGAAACCTATGTGACAATTATAATTGAAGTCACGTACATAAGATTTATCGTGGAATAGGTGAAAGGTCGTTTAGTTGTATGATTGTAACGAAAATAAAATGATGTATTAAAATGCCTCAAATATCCTATTGATTAGTATATGGAATGTGAATGCATGACTTGGTATGAGATTGAACCGATAGGTCTAAGGAACTATGGTATGGTTCGGTATGGATGGAGTAACTAGCCTCGTTCCATTTTGTTTCCTCTTGTGATAATGTTGTTAATGGATGGTAGTGCATTGCTTATGACTTACTGAGTTATATACTCACTCGGTGTTTCCTTGTCACCTATTTTAGGTTTCTTGGACTCGTCTCTTTTTGCGTGATCGGGCCATCATTGGAGTCATCACACCGGCTAGCAAGTTTTGGTACTTTCTTCTTAGTCGGCTTAGGAGAACATTTCGGCATGTATAGGCTATTATGTTGTGTTTGAACTTTGGTATGTAAACTTTTAGCCATGCGAAAATGGCATAAATGTCGGTTGGGTTTGGTTTATAACGTAGGTCGTAAGCCTTGGTAATTCGACCTTTTTTTATGCCATATGTCATGGTTGATTATTTTTTGTGTTAAAATTCATGATATGGCCATAGTGTAGTAAGGAGATGTTTGACAATGATTAGCCTTTGGCCATGGCTAGTCTCTCATAATTTGTGAT